>NC_053027.1:404353766-404465319 GCF_003073215.2 Triticum urartu | reverse complement strand
CATTTCTGCATATAAGACAGTGTGGCAAACTGTCTGCACAATGTGGCAACCGAATTTGCATATCAAATGTTTCAGATGCCATACGTATGCGTTGCATGCGGCAAGTGTTTTTGCTGACCCCCTTGCATTTACATTTTCCACCATGACAATTTGGTATGTTCCCATCTCAGAAGAATGGCTCGTGGCGATCGTCAAAACGATGATGATGATTTCATGGATCCACCACAGCGTAATCGGGCAACTGGGCGGAGAAAAGAGGGTGATGAGGTAAATGTTCACACACACCCCCCTTCTTCCTGATGTATGTTAATGGTTGACACCTTTGAGCCCGCAATCGTCTGGCACGAACTAAAATTTCATTACATTGCAAAATGCGGCAACAACTGATATCCTGTTTTTGTTTGTAAAAACATGGCAACAACTGATCACTTTATGTCTGTTTTTTTGCAGAAGAAGAAACGTATTCGCAACAGAGCCTCCCAAGAACGACTGACTGCGTTGACTGACAAATTCAGCGACGATCAGAAGGGGGCTGCTGCTGAGATGGGTATGCAGTCTATGATGGCTGTCCGGTGCACGAACCTTGTCAACCCTGTATGCGATTGGCTTGGTGAGATCTACGACCCCGCCTCCAGAGAATTCGTGATTCCGGGACGCGGAAGACTACCGCTGAATGAGGAATCCGTGTTCTGCACGTTGGGTGTGCCCCATGGACATATCAAAGTCCCGTACGAGGTCAACAACGATATTGAGGAAGCGCTGTTCCCCCGTTTGTTTCCTGGGTTGGAATCCATGCCGAACACGACTGCAGTGGCAGATTCGTTGGAGGCCATGACGACGCACGAAGATGTTTTCAAGATGAAGCTACTCATGTACCTCATCTCAGCCATTTTGCGCCGACCACTTCTCTTCGCCCAAGCAACAAATGCTTCCCCATCCTGGTGAATGATCTATCTTTACTACATTATTTTTCCTTCAATTTTTTTGCTCCGATGTCATGTGCAAGCTAGTCACTGACAGTTTTTTTTGTTGTTTTTTCCATTGGAATTCTGACGCGGCAACTCCTTGTCCTGAATTTTATGCGGTGCAGGCGAAACTGAAAGATGTGAAGAACATGAACTGGTGTAAGTTCATTGCCAACTTCCTGCATGATGCATTTGCAAGCAAGGTGTACCAGAAGGGTTGTCGACTGCATTTAATGGTATTTTTTACCGGTCCTTTATGTGAACACTATTTTTTAACACATCTTTATTCATGCATGTCAACATGATCATAACAAGATGGCAACTGCCATGTTGATTATGTGGCAACTGCCATCATGACTATATGGCAACTACCATCATACTGTGATGGCAACTGCCAACATGACAACATGGCAACTGCCATCATACTATGATGGCAACTGCCATCACTCTATGATGGCAACTAGCACATGCAGATGGCATATTCTTCGTAAAATACCATATATTTTATCCTGTTATTTGTCGCAAAATACCATGACCACAACTGATTTTTCTTTCTTTTTAAAATTGTTGTACATCAGCTCATGTACGTCAACTGCCTTGATCTGTCCACCGTGGACTTCACTGGGACAGGAGGCCCGCCGCCTGCGCACAAGTTTGTTGTTTCTGCATGGACTATCGATGTTGTCAAGGCTGTGCTTGCTGCAGACAGGGTAACTGATAGCAAATATGGTAAACTGCAGGTTAGTTCTGCTTTTTTTTGCAACACATGAACTGCTAGTCAGTGTTCATCATTATCTCTCTTATATCGTTGCTACTTTTTTTTCTCCCCAGCTGATGGCCAAGCATTCTATAGACTACAGCGTGTTTGGGGGGCCTCAAAACTTTGAAAAGTGGATGGACGTGCACTCAGCTCCGTCTTGTCCTTCAGAGGTAATCAAAAGATCTACATATATGGTTTGCCGTGGAGTATTTTTTGATGTCGTGCAAGTGATTGCAATACGGGGTTGTCATTGATGCCTCTGTTTTGTGTACAGGTGAGGGCACCTATTGAGCAGCTAATAGGGCAGTTTGCATCTGGAATGACTGGCTTGCTCGGGAAGTTGGTTGAGGGGTGGACGTCCCTCAGTGGCTCTGACGGCGACGCGGTTGCGAGGCAATTCACTTCATTCGTCCCAGAACGTACACACCGGCCAACCGGTTGCCGTGGCCGGTATGACTACAACAGTTCCCAGGAGCCCGCTGACACACAAGATGAACTAGGTGGAGACGCTGGTCTCAGCAAGGATGACGATGATGTCATGGATAATGTGCAAGAGGACACCGATGATGATGAACACGCTGAAGTTCGCGCAGGTGGTAACAAGGGCAAGGATGCAACAGATGTCCCCCAACCGGATAAAGTCAAACAACACACGACTATGAGAGGCGAAGGGGTTTTGCCATCAAAGAGGGGGATGGCTCCAGAGGGTGCTGGGCAAGTTTCTGCTGGCAAGAGGTCTAGGACCGACCCTGTAGCTGCCAGGAAGAGATTCGACTTTCATCTTAGCTTTTTGCTTTGTCTATTTTCTTCGAACAGACTCATCCTCTTTTTTGCACTTGTGTTCTGTCAAACGCGGCAACGAGATTGCTGACTGACAATTGCCACCTCTTTTTTTTGACCTCCATCTCATACGTGCAGCGAGCCGACAGCTGGTGGACGAGCAATTACGAAGAAACAGGCGCCAACGCCAACCCGTGTTTCTGCTCGGTTGAACAAAGGTGCCCCCATTGCCGGTGATACCACTTCCACCAGGACATCTCCTCGCACGACGACAACCAACACCGGGGATCCTGTCGTGTTGCCAGACCTGAGGAAGGCAGTCAGGAAGTAGGTTTCTTCATCCGCTTTCATTGACATAGCGCTATATTTTTTGATTTTCCAATGCATTCGTTTAGCTTGTCACATTGTCTTCTGTCATCGCCCCCCCACGTGGCAACCGCTGTTTTACCAAATGGTATTTTATTTACTTTCTAAACGTGTGGCAACTTCTATTTTTTTCACATGGCAAGTGGAATGTAGGCCAAATGGTAACTTTAATGTACCTTATGGCAACTGCCATCTTTTTACCGTTGTCTTGTGAGCTCATCCCACGCCTAGGTTTGAAATTGCATTCATGGCAGATCAGACATTTTTATCATTCTTTCAAGGTTGCTAACGTGGCAACTGCTACTGGATGGCAACTGCTAGTTATGACACATGGCAACTGACGTTCCCCTTACATGGCAACTGCCAGCTTTTCCACCTGTTTTTCCATTTTCTTAAGATTTCTACCAAGGCAAACATAATTTTGTTTCATTTTTAAATACCTTTTTCATGTGCTTCATTTTTTTGCAGGGTGAAGAAGACTACTACGCGTGGGTCCAAGCATATCAGTAAGGACCCGCTCGAACGCATGCATTCAAAGTTGTCAACAGGGGGCAACTCAGATGTACAGGAGGCACCAGTCGACAATACTGCTGCTGCACCATTGACCGCTCCCACCAACTCTAATGCAAGTGGCAGACCATCTCCGTCGGCTGCAGATGTGCAGCCTACAACAACAGGCATCCGTACATCGGGGAGTGACGAGTCGGTATCTGCCAGGACAGCTGAAATACTGCCAACCCTTCTGGCAATGAAGGATGCTGCTGTGAGTCATGCCACCCCATCAGCAAGCATTGAAGTGGACGCTCCTGAGACGAACCTAGGCAAGGAAGATTCCCGCTCATCTGACACTGATTCCAAGCGCGTGCGCGGTGGCACTCCTGTGTCCACGACAGAAGCGGTCGAGGCGGCAGTTCACAAGGACATGCCATCTACAGGTGAGAGTCCTGGCGCAACAGCTCTAGCTCCTGGCGGTGCAGATACTACTAAGGCGACTGTTTCGCGTGTTGGTCTACCACCTAGGCGTCGTAGCCCCCGCAAGCAACCAACAGACATACCGAACGCACCAACAGTAGCCAGGAGCAGGAGAGACGAGTCTGGTTTTGTTCCTGCGTCCACACTGTTCCCGCCACCTGCCAAAAGCAATGTGACGGAGAAACCTGAAGACCGGAGCACAACTGATGCAGGTGTCAAGCCGGGCATGAGCGACGCAGGTGAACACCCGGAGCAGACTGCGCCTTTTCCTGCAGTGGAAATCCCCAGCATAAATCTGCGCACTTCCAGGATCCCAGTCAACGTCGGTGTCCCCTACAGCCCAAACAAGAAGATTGTCATGAAAGCTACGGTTGATACCACTGACAACACGCCCCGCCCTGCAAATAAGGACGACCATTTTGCAGCGGCTGATTCAGATATGTTTGTTGATCTTTCACCCTTGGATTCTGCCCCGCAAGTCATTCGTGGTCCGGCCAGCAGGAATGAGAGGCACCCAATGGCCTTTACCCCACCGAGTTTCAACCTTGGCATCAGTCAAGATCAACCGGTTGTGCAAGATCCTATGCCAGTTGCCTTTGCATTCCCAGGAGGCATGCCTGCAATGATGGCGCAGCCAATGGTCGAGGGCAGGAAGGCTGTCAAATTCGCAGAGCCGATTGTGGCAGGTACACTTGCCATGTCCGTATGATTTTTCTTGCACACGTCTGTGTAGTTTCACTGTTGTCCCAATCATATTTTTTGTTTTGGGGGGTTCTCACTTGTGATGGCAACTGACATGCGATGACATGGCAACTGGATTTGATGCACCATGTCACCTACTTTTTTTTCTGCCATGCTGCATTTTACATTTGGGCAACCATGTGGCAACTGAAGTTGATTCAATATGGCAACCGTAGTCTCCGTAACATGGCAAACACAATGCATCACACATGGCAACTGGAATTGATTCAACACCATGTCACCTGCATTTTTTTGTTTCCATGCTGCATTTTTTCATAAAGCAATCACATGGCAAGTGCAGTTGACACAACATGGCAACTCTAGTTGCTGTGACATGGCAACTACATTCCAACTAGATGGCAACTACATTCCAACTACATGGCAACTGTAGTTGCTATGACATGGTCACTACAGCTGGATCACACATGGCAACTGCCCCACTTTTTCCTACCTACAACTCACATCATGCACCCCATCTTTTCTCACAATCCATCTGCTTTTGATTTCCTAGGTATCCTAACCCACTTTTTTTATCACTGCAGCCACACCCGAGGAGATTTCACCGTCTCTTGAAGAAACTTACGGCATGCTTGAGGAGGCAGCATTGCAGAGGAAGTCCTCACGAGGGCAAGGGCAATCAAGTTCCAACGTGCCTGCAGACACGGTATCTGAAGATACCGTTAGGAGTGCCACTCCTGGTTCTGTGAGGCAGCAGAGGGTAGTGCACCCACCTCCCGCGGAAGACTACGAGCCCGAATTCAGGGCCACTAAAGAACAGACCCAGCTGTACGATATCGTCAAGCGGTTTGGAAATGCGAGGTCCAGCGGCAAGCACATGAAGGAGCTGAAAGCGTAAACGACCACACCCCATAACATCTCATTTTGCTTTGCTCCTTTTTTACCATTCACATCCTTCGTACTTTCTATGTTATATTGTTTTAGTTCTTTCATAATTTTTTTTTACTTAGTAGGCATGATCCTTCCATGTTATATTGTTTTCATACAGCTCATGTTTGGACAGAACCAAAGTCATTCAATGCGGAGCGACGTACGTCGACCTTGGTGATCTTGCTGAGTCCGTGAGGCCAAACGGCAAAATGTCGACGAACGTAGTTGCATGCGGTATTGACTACATCAACAACCACACCGATGTGTGCGCCGACAAGACAATCATGCATTACAGTGTGACCTGCAAAATATGGGACGGTGACTTCCACCACAAAATCCTGAGGAAGAACTTTGCCCAACACGGTGATTTCAAGATCACAATGAAGAAATATGTGAGTACTCCTTCAATGTCTGCACTTTTTTTTCACAAGGTGTGCTTTTTGTTGCCATCATATGCAGTTATCTTTTACGTGGCAGCTGTTTTCATCTGGCAACAGCTGCCATGCACACTGACTTATTTGATTTTTGCATGCCGCGCAAACTATGTGGCAACTTGACAGTAAAATACATGGCATACTTTTGTTCACACATGGACGGCAACTTTATTTCAACTACCCCCACCCATAACCAGAGTTTTTCTACGTGATTCTAATTCCTTTGTCCCTCTGCTGTTCTTTACGCGAACACTGATTCTCATTTTCCTCACTTTTTTAAATGCAGGTCATGTTCCCCATGTTCCAGGAGCTTTCACCACATGACCCACACGACAAGTGTGGTCACCACTACGTGTTCTGTCTTGACCTAAAGAACCAACGTGTTGAGGTGCTTGATTCAATCCGTTCGGAAGATGATGCAGACCTCACCACGCATGCTGAATTCTTCATTAAGAACCTCAAAGAGACATGGCACCGTCACTATGAACACTCAATGGTCCAGATCAGTCATTTCCCGACTGAGTATGTGGCGACTACAAAGCAAGGGAACACGGAATTCCTTCCTCCCTTTTCGTCTGGGGTAGGTTGATCATGCAGCCACAACGTTTTTGCTGGGGTTTATGCACGTTACGCTGTTTTCCAACTTGTTTCCCATACACTTGCACACAACTCACTACGTGCCCGTAAACCGCGTCGTTTTTGTCATGTGAATACATGCCATGCAGAGTCATCAGGAATACCATGGCATATGTCCAGTACATCTAACATGGCAGATACAGTACAAACAACATGGCAGCTCCAGCATAATTAACATGGCAACTACAACACAACTAAGATGGCAGATCCAGTACAATTAACATGGCAGATCCACTACAACTAGCATGGCATATTCAGTACAAAACAGCATGGCATATTTAGCATAAATTAGCATGGCATGTTTAGCATCAAAAATCATGGCAGACTAACTACACATAACATGGCAAATTAAATGCATACATCATGGCAGATTAAGTACCCATAACATGGCAACTGCATTTAACCATTCAATGAATTTTCCCTTGCACTTCTGATGCCCCTGAAGAGTTATTCCCCCAATTGTTTTAAAAAAGAATTCTCAACATCTAGGGTACAAAACAAAATGTCCACAACGCCATAATTTTTGCTCATGGATTGGCCGCCCCTTTCTTCGTTTTCTTGTGTTTTGCTTGGATCTCCAATCCCGACTTATACCTTATCTCTCTTGGACGACCCTTTGTGATGGAACGGGGTGGGTTCATGACCTGGGTCTATGTGCTTGCTGTTCCAGATCCTATCTCCGAGTTTTCAGACGACGGCCCCGTGGATGAAGGCACGCTTGATGTGCGGGGAACCGGTGTAAGGCTTCCTCGGCTTTCCTCTTCTTGATCTCATCAAGATCTCTTTTTAGTGCTTTCCTGTGTTTTTCTGCGACTCTCGCTGTGTCATCACTCTTGCACGCTTCATCAATTAGCTCAGCATAGTTCTTTGTCAGCACAACGTGCCTCACGGCTTCCATGGTTGACTCTGGTCTCTCGTCATGCACAGCCAGAACCGCGTGTGTTGTTTGCGGCGCCAACGTATCGTCAGCGTCCCAAGTCCATCGCCGCCTTATGAAATGTCGGGGCATCCGTGTCACAGCGTTCACGTCCATTACTTTTAGTATGTGATAGCACACAATGCCGTCCCGTTCGAACTTGCAGCATTGGAAGTAGAACTCGCCTTCGCCTATCGAGGCTGTGACGAAATAGTTCCTTCCTTTGTCCGGGTCTTCAGGTTCTGAATCTGACATGCCCAAAATAGAACACACCTTGAACGTACGTTCGTCCACCTGGAAAGCCGTGAACATGCTGGCACGCTTTATTTCTTCCTGGAATCTGCATTTTTTATGTGTTTTCTGTTAAACTATTGTGGGCTTTTTTCTTGTAGCACCTTATGTTGTCATGGAAAATAGATATACATTTTGTTTGAACATGGCAAACGTAATTCATTGAACATGGCAAACGTAGTATGTTGAACATGGCAAATGCAGTACGCTATACATGGCAAATGCAGTACAATAGACATGGCAACTGCATTTTCAACAAACATGGCAGATGCATCTTATTTAAACATGGCAACTGCATTTTGTTAAACATGGCAACTAGAGTTTATTAAACATGACAATTGCATTTCAGCAAACATGGCAGTTGCATTTTAGTAAACATGGCAATTGCATTTCAATAGACATGGCAACAACATAACATTTTCCATTTGACACTAGCATTTGCACACCAACATGTCCAGTGAAAGTACATTGCATTAAACATGACAACTGCATTTCATTGAACATTAAAACTGCATCCGGGTAAGCATGACAAACAGAATTTCTATTGAATATGACAACTGCATCTGAGTAAGCATGGCAAACAGTACTTTATTAAACATGGCAACCGCAAAATCATGGCAACTGCATCACACTCTATATGGCACATACTAACTTGGTGCTTTTTCTGCAAATAAGACTGTAACGTAACTGACTTATTTGTTAAAGATCTTGTTGGTGTATATCTTGCTCATTTGCCTCTCCATCGGTAAGTACGTTAGCAATTTTGGCTGCTTTAGCGCGATGTTCGCTTCTTGCTGCAGCTCAGATCCCAGAATTTTTTGTTGCAAAGTTGTGTACTGCTTGGCAAACTATAGCAATAAGTTGCCAGGACTGACATACCGCTTCAAAACAGCATTGAATCCCTCGCTGTGCTGCGTAGTCTGCAGAAAGGGGAAGAAGCACTGCATGAAGTAGGCCGGCACCCAGTACATTCGCTTCTCACACAGGCTTACAAGAGTCTCGTTGTCTTGGACTTGATGTGTTTCAGTCATGGCCATCCAGCTCCTTTCAAACTCCTCCACCGTCAAGCTGTGGTCCACGCACAGTTCGAATGCCTTGTGCAGCTCTGGACGGTCAGCAAAGAACGGTCCTAGCGTCTCCTCAGCCTTCTTTATAATGTGCCACCTACAGTGTCTGTGCACTGCCAACGGAAAGACCTCCTCTATGCCTGCACGCATGCTGAAATCCTGGTCCGTTATTATGTTCATCGGAGCAAGTCCATCCATGCACTCCAAGAAGGTCTTGAACAGCCAAACGTACCCATCCGTATCTTCGTCGAATGAAATGCAATCTCGGAAATGTTTGTAGGCTCTCCTTGCAGCACCATCCACCCAATACATGTTCCTGACACAGTCCTCATAGTCCAACCTTATCCTGTAGAAGAAATCTGCATCTTCTTTGGCTTTCTCATCAAAGTAGGCAATTGTGGCCTCTATGTCTGCCAACTTGCTCTCTCTACGGTACCTTGCCCGTAGGTTTGTGACGTCAGCTGGTATGTACGGCATGCTACTCAGAGTCCCCTTTTTGCTGTGGATGAGAGATAGTATCTGCACCATTCTCGATGGACCGACGTTACAATCATGTAGCAGCTTTACGAATTGCCTTTTGACGGGGGTGAACCCTCTGTGGGCGGTCAGAAATTTCACCAGGTCGAACTTCTTTGTCAGTTGGTGGTTGTGCTCGTCAAAATACTCATTGACCACCCACTGTGCTCCATCTACGTTTAGCTTACACCGGACAGGGCACTCGGTCTTCTGAATGATACCTCTCTTTCGTTCCGGAACGACAGGCGCATCGCCTTTCCCATTCTTGTTCCTGCGTGCCTTGTGGCACCTCATCTCACCTCTGCTGTACTCGTTAGTTTTCTTAATTTTCCTACGGTACTCGGTGTTGACCGCAAACCCATGGAACTTTGCATATGTCTGGTAGTATTCCTTTGTTGTTTCGAATGACTCAAATCTCTACCCGATGTACGGTGGCTGAGGCACCACGATCTCTAATTGCCCACCATCTTCATCCCCTTGCGCGTCGTCGTCAGTTTCATCGTTCACTTCAGTATGGGCGGCAGTCCCATCTACCTGAGAGTTGCCAGTGCTTGTGTTCAAAGGGGTACTTGCCGGCATTGCTGGAATGATTGCCATTCCCGACTCTGACTCGAAATTGTTTGCGGCATGTTTGTCTGCTGTCTGGTGGAACGCATCTTCCGTGCGCTCAGAGCTCCCCGCAGTAGATGTGTCGGCGCCGCTGTGCATTGTAGTTGTAGGTTCTGTAACAGGGAAAAACAGGTACGGGATTAAGAATTTTGTGTTGGATAACATATGGATCGCAACGGATCACACCATCTTCGAGTGATTTTCCATGACATCTTTTACAGACAGCAAGCCGTCAGTCTGTAGATGGTCATTTTTATGGCAACTGTAGGTGTGCAGACATGGCACCTACTGTTCAACAAACATGGCAACCATTGTTTTGCCTACAAATAACTACAAATAGCAAATGTAGCGTTGTTTTATGTGGTTCAGATATTTTCCCTCTACCTTGTTGTGCTGTATTTGACCATCATGTGTGGTTTGTTACACCATAATGACGTGATCCACCAGGAATTTGCGAAGCTTGCCAGGAGACGTTTGCCGGATCACCGCCAGCGTAATAACCTGCAATCATAGTAGTGGTTGGTCAAATCGCGGCAAACGCATTTCGTGCTAGCACGGCAACTGCAGTTGTCCTTATGTGGCAAATGCATTTTTGCTTGCATGGCAACTGAAGTTGCATCGGTAGGGCAATCACAGTTTGTTATTAGATGGCAATTGCAGTTGTCATGAAATGGCAACTGCAGCTTTTCCTACATGGCAACTGCAGGTGTGCAGAGATGGCAAATGTTGTTTTTAATACATGGCAACCGTAGAAGACCAGTCATGACAATTTTTGTAGTTGTCAACTATGCTCCTTGTGCTGACTGAGCATCCGCATCTTCACTATGTTTATGGACTCACCTGTGTACGACGTCGATGGCAGGTACATGGGTGCTGCCCGATTCCACGTGCTGCACGAAGGCTCTGCATTTTACACCCGTGAAAACTCGTGAGTCCTTTTGCCATCTTTTTTTCATGTTCATTTTTTATGTCCACAGCATTATGTGCTCTTTTTTCGTTTTTTCATTACCTTGATTAGCCATACTAGCTAGTTGGAGTTGGCTGCCCGTACATTTGTCAGCGTTAGCGCCTTGTGACTGCACTTGCCACGGGGCCCCCCTAAGAGTGTTCTGGTCATAAGAACCTGCAAGACAAATGATAGTGCACGACATAAGTAGAATGTCATGTCCATCGTCGCGAAGATGGCAAATGTTTCTCTTCATTTTTTAGCACGCATCGTACCTACGCCTGCATACTGTTCTAGCAGCGGCAGCAACGGCCCTGCAGAGATGAGCTGACTGTACTCTGATGCATCGAAAGGTGGCGGCGTTTCTGGCCTTTGAGAACCCCAATCATCTGCACCATCTTCGTGATTCATTCTTTTTCGTGTCTCGCTTCTGTTCTGATGTGCTCTCAATCCCTGGATGAACAAGAAGGCATCAACAATCCAAATTTTTTTTATCATTGTACTGCTTGCATGTAAAAGTTAACACGTCAGTGCTATCACATTTTCATGCGTTGGCAACCAACATATCATGGCTAGTAGGACATGCACATCCACTATCCTTTTCTAAAATCTGATGCTAGCTATCCGTTTGATTCGATGGCATCAGGCTCTACAATAGGATGGCAAGCAATAAGTTGACATGGTGGCAGTTGACGACAATGACAGATGGCAACTGACGTTATACACCAATGGCAATTAATTTTCACACCCCCCATTATTCCAAATTTATCAATTCTCTCTCCCTTTTTATGGATTCCTGCACATCCATTCATTCACCAACTAGGAGCATCAACCTACTGAGAACTCACGGTTATCTCTAGCGTACTACATGGCAGATCTAGTGTATTCTGCTTGGCAACTGCGAAGTCACACAACGTATGTAGTGTTTTAACCCTGTAGGATGGATCTAGTTACCAACTTCGTCGGTAATTTTGCAATTTTCTGCCCAGGAGGATGAGAAACAGTAGGGAGATCGGGAGATTCACCTGCTTTTAGCTGGTCGTCTCTGGAGGGCGTTGTTGGAGTGGGGTTGGGGGTGGGATGGGGTGGGGGGAGATAAGGGGTGTGGTTTGCGGTGGGAGCGCCCTACAGATCCTCCCTGATTGCCATGGCAACCAGAGATGGCCGGCGACGGAGGTCGGGGTTCAACAGGCAGGAGGCGAGGGCGCAGACGAGAAAGGGGACGGATCAGAGGTCGGGAACGGCTGGGTCGTACGGGCAGCGGCTCGTCTGGCCCGGACGAGGCAGTGCGGGCGAGGTTGCCACGCACCGGACGTGCGGGCGCGCTTTTGTGCGCGCGGACGAGGTCGTGCGGGGCGGTTCCCGTCCATGCCACACGATGCGTGCGGGCGGGTTGCCCTCCACGCCACACGTGTGGCAGTTATCGGCTTCCTTCCGAAATAGTATTACAGTTTACCTCACAGGAATCGCCAAATTCAGGCCACCATATCATCTTCAGAGCTTTTGCAATTTTCAGTAACGTCCAACCCTCACAGTTGATGCCACATACATCCTTAATGAGATCACCTGCATTGCGCAAGGCTCTAGAATACTTCTTCTCAACAGAATCACACTGAAACAAGGCAGAAGCCGTGGCAACGATTTGCTCACTGACCTGGACACAAAGAAGATTGCTTTATCACTAAAGCAAAGATGCAACTATATTTTCTATAGAAGTTGCACATAACACAAGCTATCATACAGTGCAATACCAAATGACAGGGAGCTATAAAATAAAAAGCATGGTAACTAGTTAACTCACCATATCTGATTCGACATCACAGCCATAATGACTCAGTACATATTGCAGTCCTAGACTCAGCGGGAGACGGTCAGCTTCAGCCAGCTGTGATTTCTCCTCAGGCACCAAACTTCGCATGCAATGCTGTACGCCCCACATTACCTCCATTACAGCTGTATTATACAGGCAGTCTATTTTCTGGAAGAAATCACAGCAAAAATGATGATGAAAGTAGTTCAAAATATAGATAAACCAGGAACTTAATACTCACCAGTCTCTCTTCAATAATTTTTTTATATTCAGGCTTTCCAACAGCCATTTTCTGATCAGGGAAGCGACAGTTCATGATCATCTTAATAAGCCTTTTGCTGACACCAGTACTTTCATTAATGGCGCTGGACTTGTCCTCAAAAGTTTGAAACTCTTCCAGCAAAACAGCCTGACAAAGATATAAACAAGGATGACCATGTTCAGTGGCAAAAAGAATCGATTAATGAATTATCATGTCATGTCTCTCAATCAGGAGAGGATGCTGATTCAGTAGATATATCTTAACCGTCACGATAGAACCTTCATCAAATACTAGTGTAATTCAGATTATATAAGTTCATAAAGCAAGGTAATGAGATGTAGTTTTGCAACAGACCACAGTGCTGCTCTTCAGTAGTAGCAGCACATCAAGTACTCCCTCCGATCCTCAGTTCCTAAGTATAAGACCTTTTAGAGATTCCACTATGAACTACATACGGATGTATATAGACGCACTTTAGAGCGTAGATTCACTCATTTTGCTCCGTATGTAGTCTGTAGTGGAATCCTAAAAGGTCTTACATTTAGGAACGGAGGGAGTAACTGATTTGTTAGAAGTCCTGTTACACCGATGACATGATACTTAATTTAGCAGAAGTAGTTTTGGACGTGCATGCATTTGCATCAAGGGTACATTTAGAATTATGGATGAAAGTTGTGTTAGCCTCTCAATTATTTAAGAAGTAGTAATGAACAATAATGTTCCTCCCTCAACACAAAATAAATAAATAATGAGGCAATCATGAATGGTGCAAGATAACTAGTAGGATTAATTTGGCGGCGAACAACATAAGAAAATAACAATCAGAAGCAGGGAATCAAACGAAAGAAGTGGGCACTAACACGTTTTGCCTTCCGACTATCACTAAAGTTAACCCATATTTCCTGGAAGAGACAAGGATAAAACAGAAAATTAGGTAATTGACATAGACAACAAGAGAAAGCAAGCACATCCGTAACCAAGGAAGGAAGAACATATAGTACACCTCCACAGCATTTGGTCGGTTAATAAGTAACCCACAAAATGTGAAAATTGCAAAGCCTGAGGGCGTCTAAAACAGAATCAGCATCAGTCCACTATCCCCATGGATGGCAGCTGCAAAAAAGAAGTAAAGCAAACTTAAGCAAGCATGATTATCAAGAAAAGAAGTAAAGAATTCAAATATCAAAAATGATGCCAGCCCTTGCCAAAGGGGCTCTTATACATCGCCTGGGCTACTATGAATACCGAGTTCGACCAACCCCAGTGCAGCACACTAAGATTGGCGGCCCATCGTACCCAAAAAAAGACCTGTTTTACAGGTCATCTTCCACCTTGTGCTTCTGTGGGAGCGGGGCAACCCCGTCCATCATCGCTCCTCTCCTCCTCTCATCCCATGCTTCTGCACATCCGCTGGCTGTGCTCTCCACTCAGATGCTACCGTCGGTACCTCACACCACCCGATCCTCCCCAGATCTCGGCGGTCAGACCTTCACCCTTAGATATCTACTATATCTAAATAGGAACCCCCCCCCCCCAGTACCTAAATTCTCTGCGCTCTCGTGCGTCCACGTCACCCCTATTCTTTTCCTCGCATTGTCTGCTCCCTGCCCCGCACCATCCCGCTTGATTTGCTGCGGCAGCGCTTCACAGGCTCCAACTAGCCAGTCCAAGCAGGTTATTGTACGTGGACTGTACATTGGTACCTATACATTAGGTGGGCTGTACTCTTATTGTTTGGTGGGAGACCACGGGAATAGAATCAATAGGCCGTGCTCATCTTCCGCATTGCGTCCTGATCTTCCCATGGCTTGCCTTATCGCTTGCCAATGCTCACCAGCCAGCCACCGCAGCCCATAGAGCGCCCCCCCCCCCACCCCAGCTATGTTGTCCCCCGGCCAGCCCCCACCGCAGCAGACACTCTCCCGGCCACCTCCGTCGCAGCCGATGCATTCT
Source organism: Triticum urartu (assembly GCF_003073215.2). NCBI lineage: Eukaryota > Viridiplantae > Streptophyta > Magnoliopsida > Poales > Poaceae > Triticum > Triticum urartu. Next base: position 404,450,407 of record NC_053027.1, on the reverse strand, counting down.
CGAGCCCGCCACCGCCACGTCCGACGCTCCCCAACCATAGGTGCACATTAACTCGCTTATTGGTAGACTTTCCTGCTACCACCCTATTGCCGCCGCCCCTTCCGCCTCCACGACGTATGCTCTCCTGGCCGCAAATGCCCATGAAACGGCCGAGGCACCGCAGCATTTATCACCCCTCATAGATCGCCCTCCATTACCCTACAAATGCGGAAAAGCTGCTGGTGCATTTGCGTTTAACAACCAGTTTATGCTGCCATCATCATCATCCAGCACACACACATGCTCGCGTCCTCATCCATGAACCGGCCTCCACTCTAGAAGTTGTACTCTCCCTAATTTTAGCCACACTGATTTTTCCTATCCCTGAGCTTATTTTTATGAATTTCTCAGATTGCAATTCGGATCGAAAGGTGCTCGACGATTTGCTTCATAGGACTGCTGCTGCTCCAATTGATTCCGTTGTTACACAGGTCTTTTGCTAATCGCATTTGTCCAGATTGTTCTTAACTATCACTTTCATCTGCAAAAACATACAATGCTAATATGGAATATTAGGCTTTTAAGTTTCATGGTACTTCCTATTTCTTCTTGTTACAACTTTGCTCATCTGAGAAAAAATCTCAAGAGCCTTGGTTCCCATATTATATTCTGATGTGTGTGTTTATTCTACAATTGATTATATCCATTTCTAATAGGAATAATAGGTTGATGCTAGAGTTTAAACTCTAAAATCTGACAAGGGCAGTGTGATCAGAAAGAACTCACAGGTAAGGTTATTGGCTCCTTTTTCCATGCCATTGAAGAGTGTCATAGAGACTTTCATCGGGTTGTTGCAATTCAGATTAGCAAATCACTTTTACTCTATAGAAAATTGATCTGTTTCTTATCATTTAGGATAGACGTAGTAGAAAAGATATCATCATGTTTCTCCAATATACTATACTGCATGCTCCCTATTTCAGCCACCCGTGATTTTCGTATCCCCAAACTTAGGTTTTTTTAATTTCCCAGAATTTGGTAAAGATCGAAAGGTGCTTGACCATTTGCTTCATAGGTCTCTTGATGCTCGGATTGGCTTCATTGCTTCACACGTCTCTTGCTACTCGCATTGGTACACAGTCTCTACTTGGTCGTTAAATATCAAGGTCAAAATACGGAGAAGGTTAATCATAATGGTATGTACAGATTCTTTTCAAGTATGTGACCCAAGGATTTAATTGTGCGAGATCTTCAATGTCGTCTAATGCTGGGCCATATGATTCATCAAGTGAAATGATCAATCAAATAGATAATCATCTAGACTGTTGCTATATTACGCCAAATGAGGTTGTTGGCGCTTGCTAGAGTATGATCATCATGATAGGGACCCTTCCATATGAGAGTCGATGCTGTACTTACTAGAATGAAGATTAATTCAGTATCTAGGTTCCCCGCAAGTTATTTCATAAAGAAAAGCTTGTCAGTCGACAATGAACAAATGTCACTCTCTACAAAGGTAGACAGTTTCTATTCCTTTAAAAAGTATCTTCTTGAACGTAATTTCAACCATAATTTCCTATAGAAAAACTGACATGAGCCATGAAATACTTCAAGCCATGTCAAAGCAAGGAACTGATTACCCATCCATCTTCAACAATTAGTATCCAGAGGTTTGCCATCAACCAGAACATAGAAGTTAAAGGCTCTATCTAAACACCTCTGACCAAACTTTTGCTGCAGTTCAATGATCAAAACACTAGAGGAATTGAACAATGTTACACTCGCCTCTTGCCAACCCGCAACTATTGATACCGAGAAAAAACAAAATAGGTAATACCTTTAAAACTCTCTGTATAGATTGATTAGTTCATATCAATCGAACATGAATTCATATCATGTTTTTTGTTCGCAGGTACTCTTTAGCTAAAAGGAGCAATTAATACAAAGAAGCTGAAACCACCAACAGAGAGAGGTACAAACTGATAACACTTACATATTTAACGTTGAATTTCTCAAGAATGCAATATTTACATGCAATAGTGGAAAAGAGGTAGATCTTCCAGCTGGAGAACTTCATCTCAGGTTGTCGGATGGCATAAAGCAACGATGTGACTTTGAACACGTAACAAGGTCGAGAGGATAATCACAATAAATATATAGGTACCATCAGTTCTCTCATCCAATTAAAATTAGCTAAAAGTCTGTTTCTCTCAGCTAACCTGATTACACAAGTACAACCATACTAATAATTTTCATTTTTTTAACAGCATGAAGGACATCATCAAGCAGTGCATGCGAGTACCTGCAAACTACATCTTCTACCTAAAATTAGTTCCCCTAAAAAAACTTAAAATTAGTTATACTATGGCTTAAATCGAGAATAATTGATCAGTAGGGTATCACCTAGTTGTCCAAATGTTCTAACCAAGTAAGGTTGCATCCCATTCGCCAGAATGTTCCAGTTGAGATAAATTTTCCATGGGCGCAGCCGCAGTGGGAGCCCAGGGGTGTGCGCAGTGGCCAGGAACGTACAACCGCCGATGCAGGGGCCGAACGTGTTACTACCAGAAAGGACCAGCGGTGCGCCAGGGAGCAAGTGAAAGAAAGCTGAGGGGAGCATAAAGGGGGTAGCAGATTGAGAGGCGGTGGGCGCAACGTCGAATCTCAACTGCGTGGGAGATGTTCGTGTTCCCCATGTTTCGTGCCGCCGCCAGAACACAAGTAACCCACGCCAACGTACTCGCAAACCGCTGCTCTAGGGGTGTGTTCAGATTCTTTTGGCTTTAATTAAGCAAGTCGGCCCTCACCCGATTAGCAAGCGCTTGCACCAAGGCACTTCGCTGCATCAAGTCAGTTGGTGGTAAACCAAACATGGGTATATTTTTTGCTAAAATTTTGGACTTGGAATGGGCTACGATCCAAACACTAATAACTTACCGAATTTTTTGTCATACTCATGCATCGGTGATACCAAAAAAATTGTATGGCTAGTTGGGGCTCAAGCCAAACATTACCCTAGGACTCCCTCTCCAACCAAGCCTACGAAACCTTACCCCGTGTCCGGATCTGTTGGTTCGGACCCAAAAACGCGCGCCTCACGTCAGGTATGTGCTGCTACAAATCTAGGGTTTCCTTTGCATCCCAATTAGTAGCTACTAAAAGTTTCCCCTGCAGAGTAGGTGCGACTGAGAGGCGAGTAGCTGACCTGGAGCGGGTGGGAATCTCGACGGAAGAGAATGTTGAGGAGGAGCGCGCTCGCGTCGCCGCTTCACCGCCAGAGGAGAGGAGGAGCGCGCCCGCTTCGCCGCCGGAAGAGAGGATGTCGAGGAGGAGCGAGTCCGCATCGCCGGAGGTGAGGATGTCGAGGAGGAGCGAGTCCGCATCGCCGGTCGAGGTTTGCGTCCGTGTGTGGATTTTACTGAGTAGATTAGGTTTAGTAGAGAGGGATCGGTGCTTCTCGAACGTGTGTTTTCTACTCCCTCCCTCCAAACGTTTTTGCCATAGTGTAGTGTCAAAAATATTTTTATATTATGAAACGGAGGAAATATTTTTTTTTGAACCTATACACGCAGCCATTTTCTTTTTTTTTTCAGCCATTTTCTTTTTGACCGTATAAACCGGCAGGAATTCTGCCCTTTTTTTTCAATTAAGACAGTAAAAACTTGGAGATGTTGGTTGGGCCGCGTTACTCTCAGCCGTGCGGTCTGGCGGCTACGATGGTGTGGAGCTGCGGTGGTGGCAGTGTGAGACCTCATGGACGGTGCTTGCCAACTCTTTCGTGGTATGGAGATGTACAATCCTCGGATGAAAAATCTTGCTTAGCTTTGGCCGGGCCGGCGGCGATGGCGCACATGTTTCTCGAAGTGTCACACCCCTCCTTGAAGGCGTCACCGAGGTGGATTCGACATTCTTCTCGCCATGTTTGAGTTCATGGTTGTTTCCGGACGGAAGCCTAAATTTGATTGGATCGGCATGATGCCGGTGTCCTCAATGTCACTCCTCTGTTGAGAGCATTGTGTTTGGAGGCACGACTGGGTTCCTCGTTGCTCTCCTCCTGTGTTCGTCGTGGTCCTTTCTTGATCTTGGCAACGCTATGTACGGCCATCGCCAGTGCGTCCAAGACGGTGTCTTTCTCGGATCTGATCAAGTCATGTCATTCACTTGTCACCTCCTCTTAGGCATTCAGAATGGATGGTGCGTCGACAAGAAAAGTTTCTTAGGAGCTGGTGGTCTTGGAGGTGTCCGGCGTTGGTCGAGACCATGTGTTTAGGACAAGCTCTTTTGCTTTGTAATTTTGTCTGGTCGTGTGGTGGATGTCTTCAGACTTGCCAGGGTGTAGTGTTGTGCTACACTCGTTGTTCGCAACGAGTGGCGGTGTTCTTGTAATCAAACTTTTGCCTTCTATAAAGCTATGGTACGCCTAGGCGTACTCTGAAAAAACACAGTAGAATTGTAGATGCACGAACATACATTCACCTCTAAAAACACACGCATGCACATCCTAACCATATGAGCACCTTCAAGATACCGAGCCGGCATCACATATTAAGATTATCGAAGTCACCAGAGATATTAGTCGACGAGATGTCTCATCTCATTTAACAAACATCATCAAAAAGCATAAAATAAATTTAGAAAAATACGAACATCATTGTCAAGTTTATGACTTGAACCCTGGTACGCTAGTTTCACAACAAAGAACCCACGCTCAATTCATTAATTCTGCCATTTTTGTTAACAACTCTTTGAATAGCAGGAATAGCATTTGTCAAATCCTTTGTCACAAACCAAAATTTCAAATTTGACCTCCTGGCTTTTTCGTATTTTCATTGAAATTAATTAGTTTTGAATTTTCTTCTATAGTTTAATTCCAGAAAAGCCCTAAATAGAGAGAAAACTATACATCAGCTTAAACGGTTACATAGAGAAACTAAAAAGATCAGCGCTAGGCGTTGGTGGAAGGATCCCACATGAGATCGATCACCTCGCTAGTCGCACGATTCACTCTGTTTGATTATCAGAGTGTCCATCTTCTCATCCCCTCGCGGACAACCTCTCCCATGTCTCATACCCCTAGTACGCCTTGCACCAACAGTCGGTTTAGCATCGCGATCGACAGGTTATAGTACGGGATCGCCATCGCGGTCTTCTGGTTACAACAGACAACACACTAACCAATTGGTTCATGCATGTGGTTGTCGTCGAGGCCGGCTGGTTCCAGCAAGTAGCATCACCGCCAATAGGTTCCAGCATCGTGGTCGTCCAGCTCCAGCACCCGTCAACCATGGATGTAGCATGGGCGTCGAACAATTAATTGCATACCACATTCACCACTCGCCGCCACTCGTAGCACCACTGACCGACGAGCGTAGCACCATCAACTGTGGACTTAGCATCGCCGCCCATGGATTGCAGAACCGCTCGCCATCATCCCAAGCATGGGTGTGATAACCGACAAGTATAGGGGATCGAGACAGTCTCCGCGGGTAGTATTTCGCCCAATTTATTGATTCGACGCAAGGGGAGCCAAATAATACTTATGAGTCTTAGCAGTTGACTTGTCAATGCAACCACACCTGGAAAAGTAACTCTCTGCAGCAAAGTATTTAGTAGCACAATATTTGATAGTAGCGGTAACAATAGTAACAATAGCAAATTTGTAACAGCAACGATAGTAGTAACTTAGCAAAGACAATATGAGAAAAAACGTACGCATTGGATCATCGATAGATATTGAGTATGGATGACATTCATCATCATGTAACAGTCACAACCTAAAGTGATACATAATAGCTCCATGTGACACCCCAGAACCGATGCTCCAGATGCCTTTTACTTATTTTCATTGTTGTCGTGTGATTCATTTGTTTGTTGCATTCATCGTCGCATCATTTGCATTGCATCGGCACTTCGTGCCATCATTCTTTTCAAAACTTGCATCCGTTCGTAGTTGTCGGTTCTTCCTGTCCTTTTCGTTGTCTTTTTTGAGACCAACCACACTCGCACACGCCTGCGGCACCTCCGAAATATTATTTTCTAAGTGGGATAAAAATGTTCTCGGATGGGGTGAAAGTTGTCATGCGATCTTATTTTATTGTAGTTAGACTGATAACCCACAAGTATAGGGGATCGCAATAGTTTTCAGAACTAATGAATTCAACCCAAATTTATAGACTCGACACAAGGGGATCCAAAGAATATTTGCAAGTATTAGCAGTTGAGTTGTCAATTCAACCACACCTGGAGATAAAATATCTGCAGCAGAGTGATTAGTAGCACAATAGTACGATAGTTATGATAGCAGTAGTGACGGTAATAGTAGTAGCAGTAATTTTGTAGCAATTGTAATAGTAGCAGCAATAGTAGTAACTTAGTAAGAACAATCTGTGGAAAAACTCGTAGGCACTGGATCACTGAATTCGTTGGATGGTATTCATCATATAACAGTCATAACCTAGGGCTACACAGAACTAGCTCCAGTTCATAAATATAATATAGGCATGTATTCCGTAAATAGTCATACATGCCTATGGAAAAGAACTTGCATGACATATTTTGTCCTACCCTCCCGTGGCAGCGGGGTCCTTAAGGAAACTAAGGGATATTAAGGCCTCCTTTTAATAAAGAACCGAAACAAAGTATTAACACATAATGAATACATGAACTCCTCAAACTACGCCCATCACTGGAAAGTATCCCAATTACTGTCACATTGGGGTTTACGGATCATAACACATAGCAGGTGCATATGACTAGCAAGATTGGATCAAGAACATAGATAAAATGGTGAAAACATAAACATTTCATATCTGAAATCATGGTACTCGGGCCCTAGTGATAAGCATTAAGCATAGCAAAGTCACAACAACATCAATCTCAGAACAAAGTGGATGCTAGGGATCAAGCCCTAACAAAACTAACTCGATTACATGATGAATCTCATCCAACTCCTCACCGACCAGCAAGCCTATGAAGCAATTACCCAGTCCCGATGGGGAGCATCATGGAATTGGTGATGAAGGAGGGTTGATGATGACGAAGACCGAAGATTCCTCTCTCTGGAGCCCTGAACGGGCTCCAGATCTGGCCTCCCGATGAAGAACAGGAGGTGGCGGTGGCTCTGTATCGTGAAACGCTGAAAGATCGAGGATGTCGCCTAGAGGGGGGTGAATAGGCGCTTTAAAATAATTACGTTTTAGGCTTGAACAAATGCAGAATAAACCTAGCGGTTAATTTGTCAAGCACAAAACCTACAACAACTAGGCTCGCTTGTGTGCACCAACAACTTATGCTAAGCAAGATAAACTGTTGGGGAACGTAGTAATTCAAAAAAAAAATCCTATGATCACCGCAAGATCTATCTAGGAGAAGCATAGCAACGAGCGGGGAGAGTGTGTCCACATACCCTCGTAGACCGAAAGCAGAAGCGTTTAGTAACGCGGTTGATGTAGTCGAACTTCTTCGCGATCCAACCGATCCAAGTACCGAACGTACGTCACCTCCGCGATCAGCACACGTTCAGCTCGATGGTGTCCCTCGAACTCTTGATCCAGTTGAGGTTGAGGGAGAGTTCCGTCAGCACGACGGCGTGGTGACGGTGATGATGAAGTTACCGGCGCAGAGCTTCGCCAAAGCACTATGACGATATGACTGAGGTGTGTGACTGTGGAGGGGGGCACCACACATGGCTAAGAGAAACTTTGATATGTTATTGGGGTGCCCCTGGCCACGTATATAAAGGAGGGGAGGGAAGAGCTGGCCGGCCCAAGGGGGGCGCACCAGGTATGTGGAATCCTACTAGGACTCCCTAGTCCAAGTAGGACCCCGCCCTCTTTCCTATTCCTAGTAGGAGAAGGAGGGAAGGAGGAGGAGAGAAGAAAATCCCCCCCAACCGTAGTCCAATTCGGTTTGGGCTAGGGAGTGCGCGCCACTCCCTGGCCGGCCTCCTCTCTTCCACCACTAGGCCCATGAGGCCCAATAACTTCCCGGGGGGGCGGTAACCCCCGGTACTCCGAAACTTATCCGAAACGACCGGAACCATTTCGGTGTCCGAATGTAACCTTCCAATATATGAATCTTTATGTCTCGACCATTTCGAGACTCCTCGTCATGTCCGTGATCTCATCCGGGACTCTGAACAAACTTCGGTACATCAAATCACATAACTCATAATACAAATTGTCATCAAACATTAAGCGTGCGGACCCTACGAGTTTGAGAACTATGTAGACATGACCGAGACACATCTCCGGTCAATAACCAATAGCGGAACCTGGATGCTCATATTGGCTCCTACATATTCTATGAAGATCTTTATCGGTCAAACCGCATAACAACGTACGTTGTTCCCTTTGTCATCGGTATGTTACTTGCCAGAGATTTGATCATCGGTATCATCATACCTAGTTCAGTCTCGTTACCGGCAAGTCTCTTTACTCGTTCCGTAATGCATCATCCCGTAACTAACTCATTAGTTACATTGCTTGCAAGGCTTATAGTGATGAACATTACCGAGAGGGCCCAGAGATATATCTCCGATACACGGAGCGACAAATCCTAATCTCGGTCTATGCCAACTCAACAAACACCATCAGAGACACCTGTAGAGCATCTTTATAATCACCCAGTTACGTTGTGACGTTTGATAGCACACAAGGTGTTCCTCCGGTATTCGGGAGTTGCATAATCTCACAGTCAAAGGAACATGTATAAGTCATGATGAAAGCAATAGCAATAAAACTAACGGATGGGTCTTGTCCATCACATCATTCTCTAATGATGTGATCCCATTCATCAAATGACAACACATGTCTATGGTCAGGAAACTTAACCATCTTTGATTAACGAGCTAGTCTAGTAGAGTCATACTAGGGACACTCTGTTTGTCTATGTATTCACACATGTACTAAGTTTCCGGTTAATACAATTCTAGCATGAATAATAAACATTTATCATGATATAAGGAAATATAAATAACAACTTTATTATTGCCTCTAGGGCATATTTCCTTCAGTCTCCCACTTGCACTAGAGTCAACAATCTAGATTACATAGTAATGATTCTAACACCCATGGAGTCTTGGTGCTGATCATGTTTTGCTCGTGAGAGAGGCTTAGTCAACGGGTCTGCAACATTCAGATCCGTATGTATTTTGCAAATCTCTATGTCTCCCTCCTTGACTTGATCGTGGAAGGAATTGAAGCGTCTCTTGATGTGCTTGGTTCTCTTGTGAAATCTGGATTCCTTTGCCAAGGCAATTGCACCAGTATTGTCACACAAAAATTTCATTGGACCCGGTGCACTAGGTATGACACCTAGATCGGATATGAACTCCTTCACCCAGACTCCTTCATTTGCTGCTTCCGAAGTAGCTATGTACTCCGCTTCACACTGTAACGCCCCAAGACCGACGCTCCAGATGCCTTCCTTGTTTTTTGTTGTTGTCGTGTGTTTTATTTGATTGTTGCATTCACCATGTCATCATGAGCATTGAATTCTCATGTTTTCATAAAACTTGCATCCGCTCGTAGTTGCCGCTTCTTCAGTTTCTCGATTGACCTTCTCTCAGATCAACCGGACCGCTCTCTTCTCTCTCTTTTCTGAGCTCATCAAATCCCTTGTCTTCGTTGACCGTTCCGAGACCAACTGGGTTTTTTGAGTCCCTCTCGTCTGGCCGCTTAATCTTTCTCCACAGTGCATAGACCCCTCGCGTGCGCTTCCGAAACTATCCCAAACCCGACCCGTTCAGTCATCACATTTGGGTCCGGATCATCACCAAACATCTATAAAACATCACCGTTTTATTTGTTTGGACTCCCTAGCCTATTTATTCGAGACCGTCCGATTAAGATCGGAGAAACCAAATGCCCTTACCCAAAATCCGCTTGCTATATAAACTAGACCAACCCTAAAATCTAGGGCAGCTGTCCCATCCTCCTTGTCGCCGCCACTCCACCTCCCACCTCGGGATCTCCTCCCGATCCAAATCCTCTTCGACCAAGTCCCTCGTTTTCTTCACCGAGCCAACCAGCCACCACCGATCCTCTTCCTTGGGATCCATCCCCTCCCGATCCACCAACCACAGCCAGACTCCTCTCCTCCTCGTTTTCCCCTCCGCTGCTCGTTCGTCCCCGAGCAGCGCCTCCACCGTCGCCGGCGACCGCGTCACCAGGACCGTCGCACTCGAGCTCCTCCCCCCTCACGCGCCTGAGACCAGCAGCTCTCCTCGAGCCGGCCGTAGCAGCAGCCCCAGGCCGACCCCGCGCCCTCTCCCTCGGTCCCTCCTTCTCTTCCTTCTTTCTCCTGACCTCACATCTCTCTCTCTCGCAGGACCCTGACGACCAAGGCGCCAGGAGCCCGAGCCATCCAGCAGCGCCGTCACCTCCAACCATGGCGCCGCCGGCCATGGATGTCCACCACCGGGTCGCCCCGTGCCGTCCCAGAGCCTCCATCCCGGTTAGCCGCGGCCCCGTTCCCGCCGTCCGCTGCACGTGCCCGCCTCCCGCCGCAGGGCCTCGTTTCCGCTTCGATCAGACGAACGAAGCTGTCGCCGCCCGTTTCGTCAGTTTCAGAACGTGAGCGCTGCTTGCCTTGACCGCGCCCTGCACCGCCGCTATTACTCTTCCGCAAGTCCCTCGACCAGCCACTGCCTCCCCTGCGTCCTCTGCATCGCGTCGCCTCCTGTCTTCCCTGCTCCTCCCCTGCGCCTGGAGTTTGTTCCGCCGGCCTCTGCTTGCTTTGCATCGAGCAAAGGAGAATGCCAGCGCCTCGCCTCGGCCTTCCTCGACCTCCTTCGCACCGGATCCGCCCCCCTCGTCCATCCACTCGTCGCCGGAGGTCGCCGCCATGCTCTGCTTCCCCTGCATCGCCCCCTGCCTTCTGCCTCGTCCTCCTCCGAGCAGAGAACAAGCGCACGCTACCACCGCGCGTTGACCCGCGCCTGGATCGCATCCAGCACGCCAAGGCCCAGCGCCTCTACATCCCCCAGCCGGCCTGTTGGCCTGATGTGAGAAGACGCCCAGCCCCTCCTCTCTGTTGGCCCATCATGCACTAGATTTGGCCCGTGTCATGTTTTTTTCCTGTTCTACGATTTTGCTAGTTTTCCAGAGATTGCTGTTTTACAGAAAAACCCTCCACATCATGCATATAATATCTCACAAACAGTGCATCATATGTAAAAACTTCAAATATGTAAAATGCTTAAATTCCTTCTAGTTTCATAATATGCAATTTTCATCCATGTTTAAAATGTTTAAATGTGCTGTTTGGATTAATTTACATAATTAGTATGTTAAAATGATTTAATTCATAACTAAATAACCGTAGCTCGGATTTAAATGTTCTTTATATGTAAATGGGGTAGAAAAATGCCTAGTTTAACTTGGTACATTTTATTTGGCTATTTAACAACATTAAAATTGTGTTTAGGGCAGAACAGTAGCAAATTCGAAATATGAACATGAGGATTTTCCGGAATTGTTGTTTTTTATTTCCAGCCTCATTTAAACTTGCCTAAATAGATAGTTTATTTATGCTTCACCCCTTGCCATGTTGAATAACATTTAATATTGTTGGGTACATAATCGGGAGAGAACTAAATAAATGCATGTGGTGTTTCTTCAATATGCAACTCGTTGCATATTGAGCTCCACTTAATTTGTAGCATTGTTTGTTGCACTTTGCCATGCCATGAATCTTTAAACCGGACATGCATCGTACTCGGTTGAGCATCATGAAGAAATATGCCCTAGAGGCAATAATAAAGTTATTATTTATTTCCTTATATCATGATAAAAGTTTATTATTCATGCTAGAATTGTATTAACCGGAAACATAATACATGTGTGAATACATAAACAAACAGAGTGTCACTAGTATGCCTCTACTTGACTAGCTCGTTAATCAAAGATGGTTATGTTTCCTAACCATGGACAAAGAGTTGTCATTTGATTAACGGGATCACATCATTAGTTGAATGATCTAATTGACATGACCCATTCCATTAGCTTAGCACCCGATCGTTTAGTATGTTGCTATTGCTTTCTTCATGACTTATACATGTTCCTATGACTATGAGATTATGCAACTCCCGTTTGCCGGAGGAACACTTTGTGTGCTACCAAACGTCACAACGTAAATGGGTGATTATAAAGGTGCTCTACAGGTGTCTCCAAAGGTACATGTTGGGTTGGCGTATTTCGAGATTAGGATTTGTCACTCCGATTGTCGGAGAGGTATCTCTGGGCCCTCTCGATAATGCACATCACTGAAGCCTTGCAAGCATTGCAACTAATGAGTTAATTGCGAGATGATGTATTACGGAACGAGTAAAGAGACTTGTCGGTAACGAGATTGAACTAGGTATTGAGATACCGACGATCAAATCTCGGGCAAGTAACATACCGATGACAAAGGGAACAACGTATGTTGTTATGCGGTCTGACCGATAAAGATCTTCATAGAATATGTAGGAGCCAATATGAGCATCCTGGTTCCGCTATTGGTTATCGACCGAAGACGTGTCTCGGTCATGTCTACATTGTTCTCGAACCCGTAGGGTCCGCACGCTTAAGGTTTCGATGATAGTTATATTATGAGTTTATGAGTTTTGATGTACCGAAGTTAGTTCAGAGTCCTGGATGTGATCACGGACATGACGAGGAGTCTCAAAATGGTCAAGACATAAAGATTGATATATTGGACGGCTATATTCGGACACCGGAAGTGTTCCGGGTGATTTCGGAGAAAACCGGAGAGCCGGAGGGTTACCGGAACCCCCCCGGGAGAAGTAATGGGCCATATGGGCCTTAGTGGAGAGAGAGAGGGGCAGCCAAAGGTGGGCCGTGCGCCTCCTCCCTCCTGGTCCAAATTGGACTAGGAGAGGGGGGGCGGCGCCCCCCTTTCCCTCTCCCTCCCCACTTCCTTCCCCCTCCTAGGAGGAGGACTCCTCCTTGGCGCGCCATAGAGGGCCGGCCGGCCTCCTCCCCTTGATCCTTTATATACGGGGGTAGAGGGCACCCCTAGACACACAAGTTGATCCACGTGATCATATTCTTAGCCGTGTGCGGTGCCCCCTTCCACCGTAGTCCTCGATAATATTATAACGGTGCTTAGGCGAAGCCCTGCGACGGTAGTACATCAAGATCGTCACCACGCCGTCGTGCTGATGGAACTCTTCCCCGACACTTTGCTGGATCGGAGTCCGGGGATCATCATCGAGCTGAACGTGTGCTAGAACTCGGAGGTGCCGTAGTTTCGGTGCTTGATCGGTCAGGCCGTGGAGACGTACGACTACATCAACCAAGTTAACGCTTCCGTTGTCGATCTACAAGGGTACGTACATCACACTCTCCCCCTCTCGTTGCTATGCATCACCATGATCTTGCGTGTGCGTAGGAATTTTTTTGAAATTACTACGTTCCCCAACAGTGGCATCCGAGCCTAGGTTTTACATGTTGATGTTATATGCACGAGTAGAACACAAGTGAGTTGTGGGCGATATAAGTCATACTGCTTACCAGCATGTCATACTTTGGTTCGGCGGTATTGTTGGACGAAGCGGCCAGGACCGACATTACACGTACGCTTACGCGAGACCGGTTCTCCCGACGTGCTTTGCACATAGGTGGCTTGCGGGTGACAGTTTCTCCAACTTTAGTTGAACCGAGTGTGGCTACGCCCGGTCCTTGTGAAGGTTAAAACAGCACCAACTTGACAAACTATCGTTGTGGTTTTGATGCGTAGGTAAGATTGGTTCTTGCTTAAGCCCGTAGCAGCCACGTAAAACTTGCAACAACAAAGTAGAGGACGTCTAACTTGTTTTTGCAGGGAATGTTGTGATGTGATATGGTCAAGACATGATGCTAAATTTTATTGTATGAGATGATCATGTTTTGTAACCGAGTTATCGGCAACTGGCAGGAGCCATATGGTTGTCGCTTTATTGTATGCAATGCAATCGTGCTGTAATGCTTTACTTTATCACTAAGCGGTAGCGATAGTCGTGGAAGCATGAGATTGGCGAGACGACAACGATGCTACGATGGAGATCAAGGTGTCGCGCCGGTGACGATGGTGATCACGACGGTGCTTCGGAGATGGAGATCACAAGCACAAGATGATGATGGCCATATCATATCACTTATATTGATTGCATGTGATGTTTATCTTTTATGCATCTTATCTTGCTTTGATTGACGGTAGCATTATAAGATGATCTCACACTAATTATCAAGAAGTGTTCTCCCTGAGTATGCATTGTTGCGAAAGTTCTTCGTGCTGAGACACCACGTGATGATCGGGTGTGATAGGCTCTACGTTCAAATACAACGGGTGCAAAACAGTTGCACACGCGGAATACTCAAGTTATACTTGACGAGCCAAACATATACAGATATGGCCTCGGAACACGAAGACCGAAAGGTCGAGCGTGAATCATATAGTAGATATGATCAACATAGCGATGTTCACCAATGAAACTACTCCATCTCACGTGATGATCGGACATGGTTTAGTTGATTTGGATCACGTAATCACTTAGAGGATTAGAGGGATGTCTATCTAAGTGGGAGTTCTTAAGTAATATGATTAATTGAACTTAAATTTATCATGAACTTAGTCCTGGTAGTATTTTGCAAATTATGTTGTAGATCAATAGCTTGCATTGTTGCTTCCCTGTGTTTATTTTGATATGTTCCTAGAGAAAATTGTGTTGAAAGATGTTAGTAGCAATGATGTGGATTGGATCCGTGATCTGAGGTTTATCCTCATTGCTGCACAGAAGAATTATGTCCTTGATGCACCGCTAGGTGACAGACCTATTGCAGGAGCAGATGCAGACGTTATGAACGTTTGGCTAGCTCAATATGATGACTACTTGATAGTTTAGTGCACCATGCTTAATGGCTTAGAATCGGGACTTCAAAGACGTTTTGAACGTCATGGAGCATATGAGATGTTCCAGGAGTTGAAGTTAATATTTCAAGCAAATACCCGAGTTGAGAGATATGAAGTCTCCAACAAGTTCTATAGCTAAAAGATGGAGGAGAATCGCTCAACTAGTGAGCATGTGCCCAGATTGTCTGAGTACTACAATCGCTTGAATCAAGTGGGAGTTAATCTTCCAGATAAGATAGTGATTGACATAATTCTGTAGTCACCATCACCAAGTTAGTAGAACTTCGTGATGAACTATGATATGCAAGGGATAACGGAAACGATTCCCAAGCTCTTCGTAATGCGGAAATTGACGAAGGTAGAAATCAAGAAAAACATCAAGTGTTGATGGTAGACAAGACCACTAGTTTCAAGAAAAGGGCAGAGGGAAGAAGGGGAACTTCAAGAAGAACAGCAAGCAAGTTGCTGCTCAAGTGAAGAAGCCCAAGTCTGGTCCTAAGCCTGAGACTAAGTGTTTCTACTGCAAAGGGACTGGTCACTGGAAGCGGAACTACCCCAAGTGATTGGCAGATAAGAAGGATGGCAAAGTGAACATAAGTATATTTGATATACATGTTATTGATGTGTATTTTACTAGTGTTTATAGCAACCCCTCAGTAATAGATACTAGTTCAGTTGCTAAGATTAGTAACTCGAAACGGGAGTTGCAGAATAAACAAAGACTAGTTAAGGGTGAAGTGACGATGTGTGTTGGAAGTGGTTCCAAGATTGATATGATCATCATCGCACACTCCCTATACTTTTGGGATTAGTGTTGAACCTAAATAAGTGTTATTTGGTGTTTGCGTTGAGCATGAATATGATTTGATCATGTTTATTGTAATACGGTTATTCATTTAAGTAAGAGAATAAATTGTTGTTCTGTTTACATGAATAAAACCTTATATGGTTACACACCCAATGAAAATAGTTCGTTGGATCTCGATCGTAGTAATACACATAATCATAATATTGAAACCAAAAGATGCAAAGTTAATAATGATAGTGCAACTTATTTGTGGCACTGCTGTTTAGGTCATATTGCATATGGTGTAAAGCGCATTGAAGAAACTCCATGCTGGATGGGCTTTTGGAATCACTTGATAGAATCAGTTGATGCTTGCGAACCATGCCTCATGGGCAGATGACTAAGACTCCGTCTCGGAACAATGGAGCGAGCAAAATTTGTTGGAAATCATACATTACTGATGTATGTGTCGATGAATATTGAGACTCGCGACAGGTATCATTATTTTCTGAACTTCACAGATGATTTGAGCAGATATGGGTATATCTACTTGATGAAACATAAGTCTGAAACATTTGAAAACTTCAAAGAATTTCAGAGTGAAGTGGAAAATCATCGTGACAAGAAAATAAAGTTTCTACGATCTGACCGCGGAGACAAATATTTGAGTTACGAGTTTGGTCTTCAGTTAAAACAATAAAAACAATGTGAAATAGTTTCACTACTCACGCCACCTGGAACACCACAGCATAATGGTGTGTCCGAATGTCATAACCGTACTTTATTAGATATGGTGCGACCTATGATGTCTCTTACCGATCTACCACTATCGTTTTGGGGTTATGCATTAAAGACAACTGCATTCACGTTTAAAAGGGCACCATCTAAGTCCATAGAGACGACACAATCTGAACTGTGGTTTGGCAAGAAACCAAAGTTGTCGTTTCTTAAAGTTTGGGATTGTGATGCTTATATGAAAAGGTTTCATCCTGATAAGCTCAAACCCAAATCGGAGAAATGTGTCTTCATAGGATACCCAAAGGAGACTGTTGGGTACACCTTCTATCACAAATCCGAAGGCAAGACTTTTGTTGCTAAATTCGGAGTTTTTCCAGAGAAGGAGTTTCTCTCAAAAGAAGTGAGTGGGAGGAAAGTAGAACTTGATGAGGTAACTGTACCTGCTCCCTTATTGGAAAGTAGTTCATCACAGAAATCTGTTCCTGTGACTACTACACCAATTAGTGAGGAAGCTAATGATGATGATCATGTAACTTCAGATCAAGTTACTACCGAATCTCGTAGGTAAACCTGAGTGAGATCCGCACCAGAGTGGTACAGTAATCCAGTTCTGGAAGTCATGTTACTAGACCATGACGAACTTGCGAACTATGAGGAAGCGATGATGAGCCCAGATTCCGCGAAATGGTTTGAGGCCATAAAATCTGAGATATGATCCATGTATGAGAACAAAGTATGGATTTTGATGGATTTTCCCAATGATCGGCAAGCCATAGAAAATAAATGGATCTTCAAGAGGAAGACAGACGCTGATAGTAGTGTTACTATCTACAAAGTTAGAATTGTCGCAAAAGGTTTTTGACAAAGTTCAAGGTGTTGACTACGATGAGATTTTCTCACTCGTATCGATGCTTAAAAGTCTGTCCAAATCATGTTAGCAATTGCCGCATTTTATGAAATCTGGCAAATGGATAACAAAACTGCAATCCTTAATGGATTTCTTAAAGAAAGAGTTGTATATGATGCAACCAGAAGGTTGTCAATCCTAAAGGTGCTAACAAAATAAGCAAGCTCCAGCGATCCATCTATGGACTGGTGCAAGCATCTCGGAGTTGGAATAAACGCTTTGATAGTATGATCAAAGCATATAGATTTATACAGACTTGCGGTGAAGCCTGTATTTACAAGAAAGTGAGTGGGAGCACTACAACATTTCTGATAAGTATATGTGAATGACATATTGTTGATCGGAAATAATGTTGAATTATTCTGCAAAGCATAAAGGAGTGTTTGAAAGGAGTTTTTCAAAGAAAGACCTCGGTAAAGCTGCTTACATATTGAGCATCAAAGATCTATAGAGATAGATCAAGACGCTTGATAAGTTTTTTCAATGAGTACATACCTTGACAAGATTTTGAAGTAGTTCAAAATGGAATAGTCAAAGAAAGAGTTCTTGTCTGTGTTACAAGGTGTGAAATTGAGTAAGACTCAAAACCCGACCACGACAGAAGATAGAAAGAGAATGAAAGTCATTCCCTATGCCTCAGCCATAGGTTCTATAAAGTATGCCATGCTATGTACCAGATCTATTGTATACCCTACACTGATTTTGGCAAGGTAGTACAATAGTGATCTAAGAGTAGATCACTGGACAGCGGTCAAAATTATCCTTAGTGGAATAAGGAAATATTTCTCAATTATGGAGGTGACAAAAATGTTCATCGTAAAAAGTTACGTCGATGCAAGTTTTGACACAGATCTGGATGACTCTAAGTCTCGATCTAGATACATATTGAAAGTGGGAGCAATAAGCTAGAGTAGCTCCGTGCAGAGCATTGTTGACATAGAAATTCGCAAAATACTTACGGATCTGAATGTGACAGACCCGTTGACTAAAATTATCTCACAAGCAAAACATGATCACACCTTAGTACTCTTTGGGTGTTAATCACATAGCGATGTGAACTAGATTACTGACTCTAGTAAACCCTTTGGGTGTTGATCACATATCGATGTGAACTATGGGTGTTAATCACATGGTGATGTGAACTATTGTTGTTAAATCACATGGCGATGTGAACTAGATTATTGACTCTAGTGCAAGTGGGAGACTGAAGGAAATATGCCCTAGAGGCAATAATAAAGTTATTATTTATTTCCTTATATCATGATAAAAGTTTATTATTCATGCTAGAATTGTATTAACCGGAAACATAATACATGTGTGAATACATAGACAAACAGAGTGTCACTAGTATGCCTCTACTTGACTAGCTCGTTAATCGAAGATGGTTATGTTTCCTAACCATAAACAAAAGAGTTGTTATTTGATTAACGGGATCACATCATTAGGAGAATGATGTGATTGACATGACCCATTCCATTAGCTTAGCACCCGATCGTTTAGTATGTTGCTATTGCTTTCTTCATGACTTATACATGTTCCTATGACTATGAGATTATGCAACTCCCGTTTGCCGGAGGAACACTTTGTGTGCTACCAAACGTCACAACGTAAATGGGTGATTATAAAGGTGCTCTACAGGTGTCTCCAAAGGTACATGTTGGGTTGGCGTATTTCGAGATTAGGATTTGTCACTCCGATTGTCGGAGAGGTATCTCTGGGCCCTCTTGGTAATGCATATCACATAAGCCTTGCAAGCATTGCAACTAATGAGTTAGTTGTGAGATGATGTATTATGGAACGAGTAAAGAGACTTGCCGGTAACGATATTGAACTAGGTATTGAGGATACCGACGACGAATCTCGGGCAAGTAACATACCGATGACAAAGGGAACAACGGTATGTTGTTATGCGGTCTGACCGATAAAGATCTTCATAGAATATGTAGGAGCCAATATGAGCATCCTGGTTCCGCTATTGGTTATCGACCGAAGACGTGTCTCGGTCATGTCTACATTGTTCTCGAACCCGTAGGGTCCGCACGCTTAAGGTTTCGATGATAGTTATATTATGAGTTTATGAGTTTTGATGTACCGAAGTTAGTTCAGAGTCCTGGATGTGATCACGGACATGACGAGGAGTCTCAAAATGGTCAAGACATAAAGATTGATATATTGGACGGCTATATTCGGACACCGGAAGTGTTCCGGGTGATTTCGGAGAAAACCGGAGAGCCGGAGGGTTACCGGAACCCCCCCGGGAGAAGTAATGGGCCATATGGGCCTTAGTGGAGAGAGAGAGGGGCAGCCAAAGGTGGGCCGCGCGCCTCCTCCCCCCTGGTCCGAATTGGACTAGGAGAGGGGGGGGGGCGGTGGCCCCCTTTTCCTCTCCCTCCCCACTTCCTTCCCCCTCCGAGTAGGCCTACTCCTACTAGGAGGAGGACTCCTCCTTGGCGCGCCATAGAGGGCCGACCGGCCTCCTCCCCTTGATCCTTTATATACGGGGGTAGAGGGCACCCCTAGACACACAAGTTGATCCACGTGATCATATTCTTAGCCGTGTGCGGTGCCCCCTTCCACCATAGTCCTCGATAATATTGTAGCGGTGCTTAGGCGAAGCCCTGCGACGGTAGTACATCAAGATCATCACCACGCCGTCGTGCTGACGGAACTGTTCCCCGACACTTTGCTGGATCGGAGTCCGGGGATCGTCATCGAGCTGAACGTGTGCTAGAACTCAGAGGTGCTGTAGTTTCGGTGCTTGATCGGTCGGGCCGTGGAGACGTACGACTACATCAACCAAGTTAACGCTTCCGTTGTCGATCTACAAGGGTACGTAGATCACACTCTCCCCCTCTCGTTGCTATGCATCACCATGATCTTGCGTGTGCGTAGGAATTTTTTTGAAATTACTACGTTCCCCAACACATCATGCCTTGTTCATGTGTGGTGTGTTTACCATGTTGTGTGCTTCTTCTTGATAGTTCCTGTTTCGTTGTGATCGTGAGGATTCGTTCGTCTATGCTTGGTTCATCTTCGTGGCTTCATCTTCTTCATGGACTTGTTCTTCTTCCTTGCGGGATTTCAGGCAAGATGACCGTCACCTTGGATCTCATTACTATCATTGCTATGCTAGTTGCTTCGTTCTATCGCTATGCCGCGTTACCTACCACTTTCTTATCAAGCCTCCCAAATTGCCATGAACCTCTAACCTTTGTCACCCTTCCTAGCAAACCGTTGTTTGGCTATGTTACTGCTTTTGCTCAACCCCTCTTATAGCGCTGCTAGTTGCAGGTGAAGATGAAGATTGCTCCATGTTGGATTATGTTTATGTTGGGATATCACAATATCTCTTATATTATTAATGCATCTATATACTTGGTAAAGGGTGGAAGGCTCGGCCTTATGCCTGGTGTTTTGTTCCACTCTTGCCGCCCTAGTTTCCATCATATCGGTATTATGTTCCCGGATTTTGCGTCCCTAACGCGGTTGGGTGATTTATGGGACCCCCTTGACAGTTCGCTTTGAATAAAACTCCTCCAGCAAGGCCCAACCTTGGTTTTACATTTGCCTCACCTAGCCTTTTTCCCTTGGGAGTCGCGCTCCCGAGGGTCATCTTTATTTTACCCCCCCGGGCGAGTGCTCCTCTGAGTGTTGGTCCAAACTAGAGCACCGTGCAGGACCGTCCCTTGGCAACTTGGGTTACGTTGGTACCTGTACGCTTAGCTTATCCAGTGTGCCCTGAGAACGAGATATGTGCAGCTCCTATCGGGATTTGTCGGCACAGCGGGCGGTCTTGCTGGTCTTGTTTAACCATTGTCGAAATGTCTTGTAAACGGGATTCCGAGACTGATCGGGTCTTCCCGGGAGAAGGAATATCCTTCGTTGATCGCGAGAGCTTATCATGGGCTAAGTTGGGACACCCCTGCAGGGTTTGAACTTTCGAAAGCCGTGCCCGCGGTTATGTGGCAGATGAGAATTTGTTGATATCCGGTTGTAGTAAACTTGAAGTAAACTCTTCTAAAATACACCAACCATGTGCGTAACCGTGATTGTCTCTTTTCGGGGTTGTTTGAGAGGAGAACTCGGTTTTGGGGTTATGTTTGACGTAAGTAGGAGTTCAGGATCACTTCTTGATCATTACTAGTTGACGACCGCTTGCTAAGCTCCTCTTCTCGCTCTTATTTGCGTAAGTTAGCCACCATACATGCTTAGTCGCTGCTGCAACCCCACCTTTTTGCCCCTTCCTTACCCATTAAGCTTTGCTAGTCTTGACACCCATGGTTATGGGATTGCTGAGTCCTCGTGGGTCACAGATTACTACACCAACAGTTGCAGGTACAGGTTATGCGATGATCATGACGTGAGAGGAATGTTATTTGTGTTGGAGTTCTTCTTCTTCTTCGTCGATCAGGGGTTAGGTTCCAGGCCGGCAGCCTGGGCTAGCAGGGTGGATATTGTTTGAGTTTCTGTTTATGTTTCATCCGTAGTCGGATGTTGATCTTGTATATGATGTATTGTTGTATTCACGTGACATTGTATGTCTTGGATGTATCCCCACTATTATGTAATGTTGATGTAATGATATCCACCTTGCAAAAGCGTCTTCAAGATGCGCTTCTATCCTTGGTGGGACATTCGAGTTCCTTTAGGATAGGGTCGCATCTTGGGCGTGACAAGTTGTTATAAGAGCCTCGACCGATCCTAGGAGCCCCCTTGATTGATCGTGTAGTTTGGCCGATGTTGAGTCTAGAAAAAAAACTTTTTCGGAGTCTAGTTATATCGGAGAGTAGGAATTCTTTTTACTCCTCAGCCCCTTCGTCGCTCTGGTAAGGAATCTTGACGTAGGTGTTTTGATCTACTCCTCTTCCCGTTCAAATTTTTCTTTAGGATCACGCGGTTAGTTTTCGTGAGTTGTCCATCCTCTTTTCAATCCGGCGCATTTCTCTTCGAGTGGTTTCGATCCTCGTCATGTTTTGCAAGATCAGTCGTCAGTTCTTTCTCTTTCGACGTTGTTTTCCCCATCCAAAGTTGTCTTTCTTTTTCTCACCCGCCGACCTCTTTTCTTCTAGGAACCGGAGTCTATAATCGAGTATCCTTCCTACTCGTGCGAAGCCCTTGCTTTCTTTCCTCAATTATTTCAACCGGTGTTTTTTCTCTTCAAGTTACTCGTTGATCCCCCGTTCAAGTTGCCTGTGTTTTTTTCCCCCCCCCCCCCCCTTTTTTTTCCGGAGTCTGAGCCTTTATTCAAGCAATCAATTTCATTCGTGCAGAGTATCTTCAGTCTTTCCTCAATTGTCTCAACCGGTGAAGTCTCGTCTAGTTCATCATTGTTCGTGATTTTCTTTCCGGTGGACCCAAATTCAAGTTTTTCGTTGTCGATCGTATTCTTTCCCTCAGCTCAAATATGTCCCTCTGATTGTTCGCCCCTCGCCATTTAATCATTCCGGAGTGATGAAGATATCTCAGAAGATTCATGTTTGCATTCAACTATTTCAAGGTTGTCACCTCATTCAAGTCTATGAGTTGTTCCGGTGCATCATCTCTTCTACAATCCTTTCCAATGGTGTTTCTTTTCAGTGGGCCCTAACCCACAGGTCTTTTCCCAGGATCTTACCTGACTCTTCTGATTTTCCGGAGCTATTCTTAAATTCGTTTCGAAGTATGACGTAAGTATGATTTTCATCAGTCAGACGCTTTTCCAAGATCGATTTCAAATCATTTTCACTGTTGGCTCAACCTCTTTGCTCTTCATTCTCCCAGAGTACCTCAACAATTTTACTGGTGTTTCTCGTCGTCATGTGAAGACCAAAGAAGAATTTCTCTTAAATCTTGTCCGTTCTCCCGGAGATTCGTGGTGCTAGCTTCATGTTATCCTCTCAAATTATTCCGTTTGTCAAAGATTCTTTTTCTTACCCATCCGGAGTATTTCAGGAGTTGTTTTCCATCTCGATCATCCAGAGGCCATATTTTTGGAATATTCTTTCGTTCCAAGTTTTCAGATTCTTTCTTCAATTATTCTACATTCATGCCTTTTTTGTTCGTCTCCATATTCTACCGGTGCTTCGTTCAAGTATTCTTCAATCAGTTCGCGATCTCTTCGTTCTCTTGTCTCTTTTTTCCCTCAAGTATCTTGGTGCTTTTCTAATTCTTCCCGGCGATTCATTCTCTTTTCTTCGTTCTTTTCATTTCTTACGGTGGTTCATTCAAGAATTCTCTTTCGTTGTTATCGTATCAATTCATTCGTCCTTTCCAAATTCTTTTCCGTTGTTATCGGTGGTTCGTTGAAGCTCTTTCTCAAGTTTACGCTATATCTCTCTTAATCCTTTCTACGAGAATAAATAGTATGCCAAATCCGTTGCTTGTCATCAATCTAAATTGGTGAAGGATACGCATAACGTAATTCTTATTATGGTTTCATCCAAGTGAGCTAGTTTCTTCTTTCCAGAGTTGTTCATCATGTCATTTTTCTCGGTTCGAGATGCTTCATCTTTTCTTTTCCGGAGTTCCAAGTTTTCCGCATTATCTCGTTGAGAAGCTCCATCTAAATCATCGCAAGGCTTCACCTTGTGTTCTCAACTTCTCTTTCGTTTTATCATCCTTTTTTACCGGAGTTCTTCATGGAGGCTCTACATGATGGTTCATCAAGGATGCCTTTCATTCTTGAATTGTTTTTCAAGATTTTTCTCGAAGTTAAGATCCGCCAAGCTATACTCTAAAATAAACATGGTGTTCAACACATGTTTTGTCTTGAGGAGTTCAAGTATTCTTGATCTTGCATTCCGAAGTGCAATTCTTTCTATCAATATCTTTTGAGGTGGTGTTATGTCGTTCGTGACAATTTCCCTTCGTGTTTCATGATTCACATGTTGTCAAGAATGAGGTATATTAAATCCATTAATTTCTTCCTTGGAGTTATCTTGGTTTAGATTTCACCTAAAGCCTTCCCTAAGGATTGTTGCTACTTGTGGTGCTTATCAATGATCCAAGTTTTCTCCTATCCTCTTGGTGAAAGAATTTTTTCATCTCTTTGGTGTTCTCAATCAAAGTAATTGTTTCCATTAGTGACCGGTTGTCACCTCATAATTTTGAGATGTTTTCCATAAGCCCACAACAAGCTTGTGCTTTTCGTTGTTGATTTCCCAACAACTCCGTTCAATCCTTCTTTTTAAGGCGACTCTTTCAAATTCAATTGTGATAGAAGTTATTGTTCTATTCTCCGTTCTCTTGATTCCACTCTTTCATTGTCCCGAAGCCATTGTGACGTTGCTCCCTTCGTCCAATAGTCTCGTATTGCCAAGATCATGTCCTTTTCCTTGCTTATCCGTTTAACCGGAGTGTTGTGTCATCCCTTCAATTTCTTTTCATCTTATCAAGTTTTCCTTCTTTTTTCTACCGGAGTGCTGTCCAAATACTGTCATTCTTATTCCTTGGCTATCTCATTATACCGAGGTGGTCATATTCTTATTGGTTCATTGAGCTCTTGTTTCATGCTTCAATCTACAGGGTCCTCATAATGTTCCTTGTTCCTCTTTGTTAACAGACTGTTTGCAATCTCGTTCGCCTCCATTGTATTCTTTCTTTCGATTTGTTCAACCTCTCAAAGTTCGTGGTTTCACTTGTTTGTCAAAGAAGCAACTTTGTTTTACCTCTTCCTCTTTCGCTTCTCTCCGGTGCCATCCTAGATCTCGGGACGAGATCCTCTTGTAGTGGTGGAGTGTTGTAACGCCCCAAGATCGACGCTCCAGATGCCTTCCTTGTTTTTTTGTTGTTGTCGTGTGTTTTATTTGATTGTTGCATTCACCGTGTCATCATGAGCATTGAATTCTCATGTTTTCATAAAACTTGCATCCGCTCGTAGTTGCCGCTTCTTCCGTTTCTCGGTTGACCTTCTCTCAGATCAACCGGACCGCTCTCTTCTCTCTCTTTTCTGAGCTCATCAAATCCCTTGTCTTCGTTGACCGTTCCGAGACCAACTGGGTTTTTTGAGTCCCTCTCGTCTGGCCGCTTAATCTTTCTCCACAGTGCATAGACCCCTCGCGTGCGCTTCCGAAACTATCCCAAACCCGACCCGTTCAGTCATCACATTTGGGTCCGAATCATCACCAAACATCTATAAAACATCACCGTTTTATTTGTTTGGACTCCCTAGCCTATTTATTCGAGACCGTCCGATTAAGATGGGAGAAACCAAATGCCCTTACCCAAAATCCGCTTGCTATATAAACTAGACCAACCCTAAAATCTAGGGCAGCTGTCCCATCCTCCTTGTCGCTGCCACTCCACCTCCCACCTCGGGATCTCCTCCCGATCCAAATCCTCTCCGACCAAGTCCCTCGTTTTCTTCAGCGAGCCAACCAGCCACCACCGATCCTCTTCCTTGGGATCCATCCCCTCCCGATCCACCAACCACAGCCAGACTCCTCTCCTCCTCGTTTTCCCCTCCTCTGCTCGTTCGTCCCCGAGCAGCGCCTCCACCGTCGCCGGCGACTGCGTCACCAGGACCCTTGCGCTCGAGCTCCTCCCTCCTCACGCGCCTGAGACCAGCAGCTCTCCTCGAGCCGTTCGCAGCAGCAGCCCCAGGCCGACCCCGCGCCCTCTCCCTCGGTCCCTCCTTCTCTTCCTTCTTTCTCCTGACCTCACATCTCTCTCTCTCTCGCAGGACCTTGACGACCAAGGCGCCAGGAGCCCGAGCCATCCAGCAGCGCCGTCACCTCCAACCATGGCGCCGCCGGCCATGGATGTCCACCACAGGGTTGCCCCGTGCCGTCCCAGAGCCTCCATCCCGGTTGGCCGCGGCCCCGTTCCCGCCGTCCGCTGCACGTGCCCGCCTCCCGCCGCAGGGCCTCGTTTCTGCTTCGATCAGACGAACGAAGCTGTCGCCGCCCGCTTCGTCAGTTTCAGGACGCGAGCGCTACTTGCCTTGACCGTGCCCTGCACCGCCGCTGTTGCTCTTCCGCAAGTCCCTCGACCAGCCACTGCCTCCCCTGCGTCCTCTGCATCGCGCCGACTCCTGTCTTCCCTGCTCCTCCCCTGCGCCTGGAGTTTGTTCCGCCGGCCTCTGCTTGCTCTGCATCGAGCAGAGGAGAATGCCAGCGCCTCGCCTCGGCCCTCCTCGACCTCCTTCGCACCGGATCCGTCCCCCTCGTCCATCCACTCGTCGCCGGAGGTCGCCGCCATGCTCTGCTTCCCCTGCATCGCCCCCTGCCTTCTGCCTCGTCCTCCTCCGAGCAGAGAACGAGCGCACGCTGCCACCGCGCATTGACCCGCGCCTGGATCGCATCCAGCACGCCAAGGCCCAGCGCCTCTACATCCCCCAGCCGGCCTGTTGGCCCGATGTGAGCAGCCGCCCAGCCCCTCCTCTCTGTTGGCCCATCATGCACCAGATTTGGCCCGTGTCATGTTTTTTTCCTGTTCTGCGATTTTGCTAGTTTTCCAGAGATTGCTGTTTTATAGAAAAACCCTCCACATCATGCATATAATATCTCACAAACAGTGCATCATATGTAAAAACTTCAAATATGTAAAATGCTTAAATTCCTTCTAGTTTCATAATATGCAATTTTCATCCATGTTTAAAATGTTTAAATGTGCTGTTTGGATTAATTTGCATAATTAGTATGTTAAAATGATTTAATTCATAACTAAATAACCGTAGCTCGGATTTAAATGTTCTTTATATGTAAATGGGGTAGAAAAATGCCTAGTTTAACTTGGTACATTTTATTTGGCTGTTTAACAACATTAAAATTGTGTTTAGGGCAGAACAGTAGCAAATTCGAAATATGAACATGAGGATTTTTCGGAATTGTTGTTTGTTATTTCCAGCCTCATTTAAACTTGCCTAAATAGATAGTTTATTTATGCTTCACCCCTTGCCATGTTGAATAACATTTAATATTGTTGGGTACATAATCGGGAGAGAACTAAATAAATGCATGTGGTGTTTCTTCAATATGCAACTCGTTGCATATTGAGCTCCACTTAATTTGTAGCATTGTTTGTTGCACTTTGCCATGCCATGAATCTTTAAACCGGACATGCATCGTACTCGGTTGAGCATCATGCCTTGTTCATGTGTGGTGTGTTTACCGTGTTGTGTGCTTCTTCTCGATAGTTCCTGTTTCGTTGCGATCGTGAGGATTCGTTCGTCTACGCTTGGTTCGTCTTCGTGGCTTCATCTTCTTCATGGACTCGTTCTTCTTCCTTGCGGGATTTCAGGCAAGATGACCGTCACCTTGGATCTCATTACTATCATTGCTATGCTAGTTGCTTCGTTCTATCGCTAGGCCGCGTTACCTACCACTTGCTTATCAAGCCTCCCAAATTGCCATGAACCTCTAACCTTTGTCACCCTTCCTAGAAAACCGTTGTTTGGCTATGTTACCGCTTTTGCTCAGCCCCTCTTATAGCGCTGCTAGTTGCAGGCGAAGATGAAGATTGCTCCATGTTGGATTATGTTTATGTTGGGATATCACAATATCTCTTATATTATTAATGCATCTATATACTTGGTAAAGGGTGGAAGGCTCGGCCTTATGCCTGGTGTTTTGTTCCACTCTTGCCGCCCTAGTTTCCGTCATATCGGTATTATGTTCCCGGATTTTGTGTCCCTAACGCGGTTGGGTGATTTATGGGACCCCCTTGACAGTTTGCTTTGAATAAAACTCCTCCAGCAAGGCCCAACCTTGGTTTTACATTTGCCTCACCTAGCCTTTTTCCCTTGGGAGTCGCGCTCCCGAGGGTCATCTTTATTTTACCCCCCGGGCCAGTGCTCCTCTGAGTGTTGGTCCAAACTAGAGCACCGTGCGGGACCGTCCCTTGGCAACTTGGGTTACGTTGGTACCTGTATGCTTAGCTTATCCGGTGTGCCCTGAGAACGAGATATGTGCAGCTCCTATCGGGATTTGTTGGCACAGCGGGCGGTCTTGCTGGTCTTGTTTTACCATTGTCGAAATGTCTTGTAAACGGGATTCCGAGACTGATCGGGTCTTCCCGGGAGAAGGAATATCCTTCGTTGATCACGAGAGCTTATCATGGGCTAAGTTGGGACACCCCTGCAGGGTTTGAACTTTCGAAAGCCGTGCCCGCGGTTATGTGGCAGATGAGAATTTGTTGATATCCGGTTGTAGTAAACTTGAAGTAAACTCTTCTAAAATACACCAACCGTGTGCGTAACCGTGATTGTCTCTTTTCGGGGTTGTTTGAGAGGAGAACTCGGTTTTTGGGTTATGTTTGACGTTAGTAGGAGTTCAGGATCACTTCTTGATCATTACTAGTTGACGACCGCTTGCTAAGCTCCTCTTCTCGCTCTTATTTGCGTAAGTTAGCCACCATACATGCTTAGTCGCTGCTGCAACCCCACCTTTTTGCCCCTTCCTTACCCATTAAGCTTTGCTAGTCTTGACACCCATGGTTATGGGATTGCTGAGTCCTCGTGGCTCACAGATTACTACACCAATAGTTGTAGGTACAGGTTATGCGATGATCATGACGTGAGAGCGATGTTATTTGTGTTGGAGTTCTTCTTCTTCTTCGTCGATCAGGGGTTAGGTTCCAGGTCGGCAGCCTAGGCTAGTAGGGTGGATATTGTTTGAGTTTCTGTTTATGTTTCATCCGTAGTCGGATGTTGATCTTGTATATGATGTATTGTTGTATTCATGTGACATTGTATGTCTTGGATGTATCCCCACTATTATGTAATGTTGATGTAATGATATCCACCTTGCAAAAGCGTCTTCAAGATGCGCTTCTATCCTTGGTGGGACATTCGAGTTCCTTTAGGATAGGGTCGCATCTTGGGCATGACACACACGTAGATCCCGCCACGACGCTTTGCTTAGAACTGCACCAACAAACAGCTCCACCATTCAATATAAATACGTATTCGGTTTGTGACTTAGAGTCATCCGGATCAGTGTCAAAGCTTGCATCGATGTAACCATTTATGACGAGCTCTTTGTCACCTCCATAAACGAGAAATGTATCCTTAGTCCTTTTCAGGTATTTCAGGATGTTCTTGACCGTTGTCCAGTGATCCACTCCTGGATTACTTTGGTACCTCCCTGCTAAACTAATAGCAAGGCACACATCAGGTCTGGTACACAGCATTGTATACATGATAGAACCTATGGCTGAAGCATAGGGAATGACTTTCATTTTCTCTCTATCTTCTGCAGTGGTTGGGCATTGAGTCTGACTCAACTTCACACCTTGTAACACAGGCAAGAACCCTTTCTTTGCCTGATCCATTTTGAACTTCTTCAAAACTTTATCAAGGTATGTGCTTTGTGAAAGTCCAATTAAGCATCTTGATCTATCTCTATAGATCTGATGCCCAATATATAAGCAGCTTCACCGAGGTCTTTCATTAAAAAATTCTTATTCAAGTATCCTTTTATGCTATCCAGAAATTTAGTATCATTTCCGATCAACAATATGTCATCCACATATAATATCAGAAATGCTACAGAGCTCCCATTCACTTTCTTGTAAATACAGGCTTCTCCAAAAGTCTGTATAAAACCATATGCTTTGATCACACTATCAAAGCGTATATTCCAACTCCGAGAGGCTTGCACTAGTCCATAAATGGATCGCTGGATCTTGCACACTTTGTTAGCACCTTTTGGATTGACAAAACCTTCTGGTTGCATCATATACAACTCTTCTTTAAGCTATCCATTAAGGAATGAAAGTTTGACATCCATTCGCCAAATTTCATAATCATAAAATGCGGCAATTGCTAACATGATTCGGACAGACTTAAGCATAGCTACAAGTGAGAAGGTCTCATCGTAGTCAACTCCTTGAACTTGTCAAAACCTTTCGCAACAAGTCGAGCTTTTTAGACAGTAACATTACCGTCAGCGTCAGTCTTCTTCTTGAAGATCCATTTATTCTCTATGGCTTGCCGATCATCGGGCAAGTCAACCAAAGTCCACACTTTGTTCTCATACATGGATCCCATCTCAGATTTCATGGCCTCAAGCCATTTCATGAAATCTGGGCTCATCTTCGCTTCCTCATAGTTCGTAGGTTCGTCATGGTCAAGTAACATGACCTCCAGAACAGGATTACCATACCACTCTGGTGCGGATCCTACTCTGGTTGACCTACGAGGTTCGGTAGTAACTTGATCAGAAGTTTCATGATTATCATCATTAGCTTCCTCACTAATTGGTGTAGGAATCACTAATATGGTGTCGTCTCAACGGATTTAGATGGTTCCCTATTTAACATGAATGCAGCTGTCTCTAAATCATAACCCCAAAACGATAGCGGTAAATCAGTAAGAGACATCATAGATCGTACCATATCTAATAAAGTACGATTACGACGTTCGGACACACCATTACGCTGTGGTGTTCCAGGTGGCTTGAGTTGTGAAACTATTCCACATTGTTTCAAATGAAGACCAAACTCATAGCTCAAATATTCACCTCCACGATCAGATCGTAGAATTTTTTTCTTGTTATGATGATTTTCCACTTCACTTTGAATTTTTTGAACTTTTCAAACGTTTCATACTTATGTTTCATCAAGTAGATATACCCATATATGCTCAAATCATCAGTGAAGGTCAGAAAATAACGATAACCGCCGCGAGCCCCAACACTCATCGGACCGCATACATCAATATGTATTATTTCCAACAAGTCTGTTGCTCGCTCCATTATTCCAGAGAGTGGAGTCTTAGTCATCTTGCCCATGAGGCATGGTTCGCAAGCATCAAGTGATTCCAAAAGCCCATCAGCATGGAGTTTCTTCATGCGCTTTACACCAATATGACCTAAATGGCAGTGCCACAAATAAGTTGCACTACCATTAATAACTTATATCTTTTGGCTTCAATACTATGAATATGTGTATCACTGATTCAACAAAAATAGACCACTCATCAAGGGTGCATGACCATAAAATATATTACTCATATAAATAGAACAACCATTATTCTCTGATTTAAATGAATAACCATCTCACATCAAACAAGATCCAGATATAATGTTCATGCTTAACGCTGACACCAAATAACCATTATTCAGGTCTAAAACTAATCTCGAAGGTAGATGTAGAGGTAGCATGCCGACGATGATCACATCGACTTTGGAACCATTTCCCACGCGCATCATCACCTCGTCCTTAGCCAATGTTCGCTTCATCCGTAGCCCCTGTTTCGAGTTGCAAATATGAGCAACAGAACCAATATCAAATACCCAGGCGCTACTACGAGCATTAGTAAGGTACACATCAATACCATGTATATCAAATATACCTTTCACTTTGCCATCCTTCTTATCCGCCAAATACTTGGGGCAGTTCCGCTTCGAGTGACCAGTCCCTTTGCAGTAGAAGCACTCAGTCTCAGGCTTAGGTCCAAACTTGGGCTTCTTCACTTGAGCAGCAACTTGCTTGTCGTTCTTCTTGAAGTTCCCCTTCTTCCCTTTGCCCTTTTTCTTGAAACTAGTGGTCTTGTTAACCATCAACACTTGATGCTCCTTCTTGATTTGCACCTTTGCAGCCTTTAACATCGCGAAGAGCTCGGGAATTGTCTTATCCATCCCTTGCATATTATAGTTCATCACGAAGCTGTTATAGCTTGGTGGCAGTGATTGAAGAACTCTGTCAATGACACTATCAACTAGAAGATTAACTCCTAGTTGAGTCAAGTGTTGTGGTACCCAGACATTTTGAGTATATGTTCACTGACAGAACTATTCTCCTCCATTTTGCAGATGTAGAACTTATTGGAGACTTCATATCTCTCAATCCGGGCATTTGCTTGAAATATTAACTTCAACTCCTGGAACATCTCATATGCTCCATGACGTTCAAAACGTCGTTGAAGTCCTGGTTCTAAGCCGTAAAGCATGGCACACTGAACTATCGAGTAGTCATCAGCTTTGCTCTGCCAGGCGTTCATAACGTCCGACGTTGCTCCTGCAACGGGTCTTGCACCTAGCGGTGCTTCCAGGACGTAATTCTTCTATGCAGCAATGAGGATAATCCTCAAGTTACGGACCCAGTCTGTGTAGTTGCTACCATCATCTTTCAACTTAGCTCTCTCTAGGAACGCATTAAAATTCAAACAAGTAGTAGCACGGGCCATTGATCTACAACAACGTAGACATGCAAAATACTATTAGGTACTAAGTTCATGATAAATTAAAGTTCAATTAATCATATTACTTAAGAACTCCCACTTAGATAGACATCCCTCTAATCATCTAAGTGATCACGTGATCCATATCAACTAAACCATTTCTGATCATCACGTGTGATGGAATAGTTTTCAATGGTGAACATCACTGTGTTGATCATATCTACTATATGATTCATGCTCGACCTTTCGGTCTCAGTGTTCCGAGGCCATATCTGCATATGCTAGGCTCGTCAAGTTTAACCCGAGTATTTTGCGTGGGCAAAACTGGCTTGCACCCGTTGTATGTGAACGTAGAGATTATCACACCCGATCATCATGTGGTGTCTCGGCACGACCAACTGTAGCAACGGTGCATACTCAGGGAGAACACTTATACCTTGAAATTTAGTGAGAGATCATCTTATAATGCTACTGCCGTACTAAGCAAAATAAGATGCATAAAAGATAAACATCACATGCAATCAAGTAAGTGATATGATATGGCCATCATCATCTTGTGCCTTTGATCTCCATCTCCAAAGCACCGTCATGATCACCATCGTCACCAGCTTGACACCTTGATCTCCATCGAAGCATCATTGTCGTCTCGCCAACTATTGCTTCTACGACTATCGGTACCGCTTAGTGATAAAGTAAAACAATTACATGGCGATTGCATTTCATACAATAAAGCAACAACCATATGGCTCCTGCTAGTTGCCGATAACTGTTACAAAACATGATCATCTCATACAACAATTTATATATCATCACGTCTTGACCATATCACATCACAGCAAGCCCTGCAAAAACAAGTTAGACATCCTCTATATTGTTGTTGCAAGTTTTACGTGGCTGCTACGGGCATCTAGCAAGAACCGTTCTTACCTACACATCAAAACCACAACGATTTTTCGTCAAGTGTGTTGTTTTAACCTTCAACAAGGACCGGGCGTAGTCAAACTCGATTCAACTAAAGTTGGAGAAACTGACACCCACTAGCCACCTGTGTGCGAAGCATGTCGGTAGAACCAGTCTCATGAACGCGGTCATGTAATGTCGGTCTTGGCCGCTTCATCCAACAATACCGCTGAATCAAAGTAAGACATGCTGGTAAGCAGTATGGCTATTATCGCCCACAACTCTTTGTGTTCTACTCGTGCATATAACATATACGCATAGACCTGGCTCAGATGCCACTGTTGGGGAACATAGTATTTCAAAAAAATTGCCTACGATCACGCAAGATCTATCTAGGAGAAGCATATCAACGAGCGGCGAGAGTGTGTCCATGTACCCTCGTAGACCGAAAGCGGAGGCGTTTAGTAATGCTGTTGATGTAGTCGAACGTCTTCGTGATCCAACCGATCCAAGTACCGAACGTACGGCACATCCGCGATCAGCACATGTTCAGCTTGGTGACGTCCCTCAAACTCTTGATCTAGTTGAGGCTGAGGGAGAGTTCCGTTAGCATGACAGCGTGGTGACGGTGATGATGAAGTTACCAGCGCAGAGCTTCGCCTAAGCACTATGACAATATGACTGAGGTGTGTAACTGTGGAGGGGGGCACCGCACACGGCTAAGAGAAACTTTGATCTGTTATTGGGGTACGGTGCCCCTGGCCACGTATATAAAAGGAGGGGAGGGAAGAGGTGGCCGGCCCAAGGGGGGCGCGCCAGGTATGGGAAATCCTACTAGGACTCCCCAGTCTAAGTAGGATTCCCCTCCTCTTTCCTATTCCGAGTAGGAAAAGGAGGGAAGGAGGAGGAGGAGAGAAGAAAAGGCCCCCCAACCCTAGTCCAATTCGGTTTGGGCTAGGGGGGCATGCGCCACTCCCTGGCCGACCTCTTTGCTTCCACCACTAGGCCCATGTGGCCCAATAACTTCCCGCATGGGGGGGGGGGGTTCCGGTAACCCCCGGTACTCCGAAACTTATCCGAAACAACCGGAACCATTCCGGTGTCCGAATGTAACCTTCCAATATATGAATCTTTATGTCTCGACCATTTTGAGACTCCTCGTCATGTCCGTGATCTCATCCAGGACTCCAAACAAACTTCAGTACATCAAATCTTGATTGAGGTTTTCATGGATGATTTATCCGTTTACGGAACTTCTTTTGATGATTGCTTAAGCAATCTTGATCGAGTGTTGCAGAGGTGTGAAGAAACTAATCTTGTCTTGAATTGGGAGAAGTGCCACTTTATGGTTAATGAAGGTATTGTCTTGGGGCATAAAATTTCTAAAATAGGTATTGAAGTTGATAAAGCTAAAGTAGATGCTATTGAAAATATGACGTGTCCTAAAGATATCAAAGATATAAGAAGTTTCCTTGGTCATGTTGGTTTCTATAGGAGGTTTATTAAAGACTTCTCTAAAATTTCTAGGCCTCTCACCAATCTCTTACAAAAGATGTTCCTTTTGTTTTTTATGATGATTGTGTAGAAGCATTTGAAATACTTAAGAAAGCCTTGATTTTTGCACCTATTGTCCAACCACCCGATTGGAATTTACCCTTTGAAATTATGTGTGATGCTAGTGATTATGCTATCGGTGTTGTTCTAGGACAAAGAGCTGATAAGAAATTGAATGTTATTCATTATGCTAGTAAAATTCTAGACAATGCCCAGAGAAATTATGCTACTACTGAAAAGGAATTTTTAGCAGTTGTTTTTGCTTGTGATAAGTTTAGACCTTATATTGTTGATTCAAAGTAACTGTTCACAGTGATCATGCTGCTATTAAATATCTTATGAAAAAGAAAGATGCTAAACCTAGACTTATTAGATGGGTTCTCTTGTTGCAAGAATTTTATTTGCATATTATTGATAGAAAAGGGAGTTGAGAACCCCGTTGCAGACAACTTGTCTAGATTAGAAAATGTTCTTGATGACCCACTGCCTATTGAGGATAGTTTTTCGGATGAGCAATTAAATGTCATCAATGCTTCTCGTAATACTCCATGGTATGCTTATTATGCTAATTACATTGTTGCTAAATTTATACCACCCAAAAGTTTTTCTTTGACTTAAGACATTACTTTTGGGATGACCCACACCTTTATAAAGAAGGAGTAGATGGTGTTATTATACGTTGTGTACCTGAACATGAATAGGAACAGATCCTACGCAAGTGCCACTCCGAGTTTTACGGAGGACGCCACGCTGGAGATAGAACTGCACACAAGGTATTGCAATCCGGTTTTTATTGGCCTACTCTCTTCAAGGATGCTCGTAAGTTTGTCTTGTCATGTGATGAATGTAAAAGAGTTGCTAATATTAGTAGACGTTAGGAAATGCCTATGAATTATTCACTCGTTATCGAACCATTTGATGTCCGGGGCTTTGATTATATGGTACCTTTTCCTTCCTCTAATGGGTATACACATATTTTAGTTGTTGTTGATTACGATACTAAGTGGGTCGAAGCTATTCCAACTAGTAGTGTTGATCATAACACTTCTATTAAAATGCTTAAAGAAGTTATTTTTTTCGAGGTTTGGAGTCCCTAGATATTTAATGACTGATGGTGGTTCACACTTTATTCATGGTGCTTTCCATAAAATGCTTGCTAAATATGATGTTAACCATAGAATTGCATCTCCATATCATCCTCAGTTTAGTGGTCAAGTAGAATTGAGAAATAGAGAGATTAATTAATTTTTGCAAAAGATTGTTAATAGATCAAGAAAGAATTGGTCTAAGAAACTTGATGATGCATTATGGGCTTATAGAACTGCTTATAAGAATCCTATGGGTATGTCTCCATATAAAATGGTTTATGGAAAAGCATGTCACTTACCTCTTGAACTATAACATAAGGCATATTGGGCTATTAAAGAGCTCAACTATGATTTCAAACTTGCCAGTGAGAAGAGGTTATTTGACATTAACTCACTTGATGACTGGAGAACCCAAGCCTATGAGAATGCCAAGTTGTTTAAAGAAAAAGTTAAAAGATGGCATGGCAAACGGATACAAAAGCGTGAGTTTAATGTAGGTGATCATGTTTTGCTATACAACTCCCGTTTAAGTTTTTTTTGTAGGAAAGCTTCTCTCTAAATGGGAAGGTCCTTACATCATCGAGGAGGTCTATCGTTCCGGTGCCATAAAAATCAACAACGCCGAAGGCACAAATCCGAAGGTGGTAAACGGTGAAAGAATCGAACATTATATCTCAGGTACTCCCTTAAATGTTGAGACCAATATAATTAATACCATAACACCGGAGGAGTACATAAGGGACACTATCCAGAACATTTCAGACTCTGAAAAGGAATAGGTATGTGGTACGGTAAGTAAACCGACTCCAAAACTTTTCCAATGATAATTTTTCTCTGTTTTGGAATATTAGAAAAATTAGAAAAATTAAAAGTAGTCCGAAAGAGGCACGAGGCATCCACAAGGGTGGAGGGCGCACCCCCGACCTTGTGGCCACCTCATGTGCCCTTCGGACTCCGGTTTCTTGTACAATACTCCTTTTGGTCGGTAAAAATTCATTATATAATCTCCCGAAGGTTTTGATCACCGTACCACGACAAAATCCTTTGTTCTTGTTTCAAGCAGTTTTCTGCCGGAGTTTTCCAGGCCAGGCATCATGTCGTTCCCCTCCTCCAACAACGTGGGTGATGATGCTTGGCTAATGAAGATAGAGATGAAGAGAGAAGGACTTGGGGAGATCAACGAAGGTGACAAGATCAAGAAGGACGCGGAGGATCAAGTTCCGACAGCAGCAGAAGAAGACATCCTTCAACCTTACTACAATCATCTTACCCCTGCTGAAATTGAAGCTTTCAAGATCATTGAAATAGTTCGTGTGCAAAACAAGTGTCTTACTCGTGAAAATAATCTGTTGCAAGAGCATATCATCGCACTCAAGGGCATTATTCGCAAGCTGGAGCATCTCTTATGCTCGATGTTGGGCACTGCTTCATCAACAACCCCATCATCACCACCTCCGAACAAAGAGACATAAATACATGGGTATGGGCACTCCCCTTGGCAACTGCCAAGCTTGGGGGAGGTGCCCCGGTATTGTATCACCATCACACCTTTATATTTATCATTTTTCTTAGTTCGACCCTTTTGGTTATATATTGATCTAGTGGAATAAAGTTTTTAGTATGATCTAGCCTTGAGTTTTGCTTTATGTTCCCTCTATGTAATCAAGTCCGTGAGATATATAATAAAGAGTAGTTTTGAGTTGAGGGCTTTTCTTTTCTTGCTATTATCTTGAGGGAATTAAATACAAGAAATAAATAAAAAGATCATATATTGATCTTATGGAGAGTAATGACTTCACATATAAAGAGTATTATGAATAAAATTTGTTGAGAGTTGACAAACGTAGTTTTGGTCATTGTTGCAATTAATAGGAAGTAATAAATAAAGAGAGGTTTCACATATAAATATACTATCTTGGACATCTTCTGTAATTGTGAGCACTCATTAAAATATGACATGCTAAAAAGTTGATGTTGGACAAGGAACACAACATAATGGGTTATGTTTTCTTATATCTGAATAGAAGTTATATTGTCATGGATCATCCAACATGTTGAGCTTGTCTTTCCCTCTCATGCTAGCCAAATTCTTTGCACCAAGTTGAAAGTGCAACTATCCCTGGGTGGTTTTGGTAATTCCTAACAACATATAGCTCATTGAGCTAACATTATTCCAAGATTAATATTTCAGGAAAAGCTCAATGAATGGCATGGCATGGATGAGGAAAGTGGACCCCTCAAAATACTAAGGACAAAAAGATTGGCTCAAGCTCAAAGCTCAAGACTCTACATTTTATATTTTAGTGATCCAAGATCACATTGAGTCTATAGGAAAAGCCAACACTATCAAGGAGGGATGAGGTGTTGCTTGATGAGGTTCTTGCGTCATAGTGCTTAGTGATATGCTCCAAAACCCTCAACTACCTTCCAACATCCACATATGACCTAAACAAAAAGTCAATCTCGGCCCCACCGATTCTTTCTATCCGGCGCCACCGAGTTCAGATGTCATAGCCACTGCCACAAACCCTAGGCAAACCGGTCTACCTATAGGGATCTCGATCCCACCGAGATGGGGTTGTAATCTCTCTGTTTCCCTTCATAACGTTTTGGTCCTACCGAGATGAGCGATCGGTCTCACCGAGATTGGTAAATTGTGTGTAACGGTTAGTTTTTGTGTGGAGGCTATATATACCCCTCCACCCACTCTTCATTCGTGGAGAGAGCCATCAGAACATACCTACACTTCCAATACACATTTTCTAAGAGAGAACCACCTACTCATGTGTTGAGGCCAAGATATTCCATTCCCACCATATGAATCTTGATCTCTAGCCTTCCCCAAGTTGCTTTCCACTCAAATCTTCTTTCCACCAAATCCATATCCTGTGAGAGAGAGTTGAGTGTTGGGGAGACTATCATTTGAAGCACAAGAGCAAGGAGTTCATCATCAACACACCATTTGTTACTTCTTGGAGAGTGGTGTCTCCTAGATTGGCTAGGTGTCACTTGGGAGCCTCCGACAAGATTGTGGAGTTGAACCAAGGAGTTTGTAAGGGCAAGGAGATCGCCTACTTCGTGAAGATCTACCGCTAGTGAGGCAAGTCCTTCGTGGGCGATGGCCATGATGGTATAGACAAGGTTGCTTCTTCGTGGACCCTTCGTGGGTGGAGCCCTCCGTGGACTCGCGCAACCGTTACCCTTCGTGGGTTGAAGTCTCCATCAACGTGGATGTACGATAGCACCACCTATTGGAACCACGACAAAAACATCCGTGTCTCCAATTGCGTTTGAATTCTCCAAATCCTTCCCTTTACATTCTTGCAAGTTGCATGCTTTACTTTCCGCTGCTCATAGACTCTTTGCGTGCTTGCTTGAATTGTGTTAAGATTGCTTGACTTGTGCTAAGATAGCTAAAATCTGCCAAAGACTAAAATTGGGAAAAGGATAGATTTTTAATTGGTCAAGTAGTCTAATCACCCCCCTCTAGACATACTTTCGATCCTACAAGTGGTATCAGAGCTTTGGTCTCCATTTGCTTTGATTTCCATAGCTTTTGGTGGTCATAGCCTTGGTTTCACAACCTAGGAGAGTATGGCGTCTAGCGAGGGAAATTATCACCGTAGAGGTCCTTACTTTAATGGTACTAATTTTGCTAGTTGGAAGCATAAGATGAAAATGCATATTCTTGGACATAACCCCGCCGTTTGGGCTATTGTGTGTATTGGCTTGCAAGGTGAATTCTTTGATGGGAGAGAACCGAATCGTGAAGCCACTGCGGAAGAGTTGAAAATGCTGCAATACAATGCTCAAGCTTGTGATATCCTCTTCAACAGATTGTGCCCCGAAGAATTCAACAAAATTAGCCGTCTTCAGAATGCAAAGGAAATTTGGTACACTTTGATTGACATGCATGAAGGTACCGACTCCGTCAAGGAATCCAAGTTAGATGTGCTTCAAAGTCAACTTGACAAGTTCAAAATGAAGGATGGTGAAGGTGTCGCTAAAATGTACTCTAGGCTTGCTCTTAGCACAAATGAGATTGCCGGCTTAGGAAGTGAAGAGATGACCGACATATTCATCTCAAGAAGATCCTAAGAGCCTTGGATGGAAAATATGATACCGTGTGCACATTGATTCAAATGATGCCCAATTACAAAGATCTCAAGCCAACAGAAGTCATTGGAAGAATTGTTGCTCATGAGATGTCACTCAAGGATAAGGAGGAACTTCACAACAAATCAAGTGGTGCTTACAAAGCCTCATGTGAAGCCCCCACATCATCAAGTGAGAAACAAACCTTCAATGAAGAAATGAGCTTAATGGTGAAGAACTTCAACAAATTCTACAAGAGTAGAAGCAAAGAGAGAAGCTCCAAGTCAAGGTCCAACAATGACAAAAGATCTTCTAGTCGAGAGCGAAACTGTTATAATTGTGGAAGACCTGGACACTATTCCAATGAGTGTACGACACCCCACAAAAGAAGAGAAGACTCTCCAAAAAGAAGAAGTAGAAGAGAAGAATCACCACCTAGAGAAAGAAGGAGTAGAGATGATCGTTATGAACGAAGACCCTCACGGAGAAGCAAGGATTCGGAAAGAAATGACAAGTCATCAAGGAGCTACACAAAACAAAGACATCAAGCTCATGTTGGTGAATGGGTATCCGGCTCCGACTCTGACAATCACTCCGAGAGAAGCTATCACTCCAACTCCGAATATACTCAAGATGAAGGTGTTGCTGGTCTAGCACTTGTGTCAACCAACTCCTACAACATATTTGATTCACCAAATGAAGGAATTGGAAGATGCTTCATGGCCAAAGGTCCAAAGGTATCACACCCCGAGTATGTTGATTTCAATAGTGATGAAGATGACTTGTTAGGTGATGATGATTTACTTGTTGACAACTCTAGTGATGAATACTATGATGAAACGTCAATTAATCATGCTAATCAAGATGAAACGAATGACAATGATAAGGAGAAGATTGAGTCTCTAACTAAAGAACTAAACACTCTTAAGTTAGCTCATGAAACTATCTTAGGAGATCATCGAGAACTTTTAAGGACTCATTAGAAATTACGTTTTGAAAAGCTCAACCTTGAGCAAGAGCATGAGTTCTTAAAGGCAATCAATGATGATCTTCGCAAGAAAAGTTCTTCTTACATTGCCAAGCGTTTACTCTTATCCACTTACATGCCTCAAGTCAAGTCTAGTAACAAAAACAAGAAAGATTCTTCCTCTAGTAGTAACAATAATCATGCTAAATCCAATGATGTTACTTCTAGTAGTTCTCTTGATTCCACTAATGATTCTCTTAGCCAAGTTACACTTGAGCAAGAAAATAGCTTGTTGAAGGGAATTATAGAGAAAGGTGTTTACAAGAGCCTTGCCGAGAGTAAGCAATTCGAGGAAATTGTACGCAAGCAAGGAAGGCATCGGAAGAACCAAGGTGTTGGTTTTGAACGAAAGTTCAATGCCAATGGAGTTGAGTGGGAAGAAGATCAATACCCCAAGACGAAGTTTGTTCCTCAACAAGAGAAGTACGATCCTACTTCATTCAAAGGGACACAAGCTCAAGATGATCTTCCACCACAAGACCACAAGCAAAAAGGCAAGGACAAACTTCAAGAGGAAATTGATGCATTTGAAGAAGCTCCTAAGGCCTTGGTTAAGTGGGTTCCCAAGACTACATCAAGTTCCACTTCATCAAGTACAACTACAACTCCGAGGATTCCCATCAAGATGGTGTGGATCCCGAAGAAGAAGAACTAGAGAGTTCTTGAGGGTGACTCCGCCAACATACTTCACTCTTATCATTTTGGCAAGAACAAGTGCAATCAACTTCCACATCTTGCACTAGTTCAAGGAGTCACAAACCCTCTTGTTGGTAAGACAAGGGACAAGGTAACCTAAAGCTTTCATAGACATCATCTTGTGTGTGCATCACTCTATGTCTATGGATATCCTTGTTTGTTCCTTGTGGGACTAACCCGTGTAGGTATTGAAAGTGCAACTCACTCCAAAGGATAGCTCCAAATGATCTACATCAACATTGAGCATCCACATCTTCAACATCTACATGAAGTCATCATCGACAAAACCCAAGGTTAGTTCATCCCTCTTAGGGGGGATATCACATCTAGGGGGAGCTTTACTCTAAGAATTGAGCTAAAAGCAACTCTATGGTGTGAAAACAACAACGCTTTATGTAAAAGTGGTAACCCCACTTGTGCTTAAACGATGAGTATGACCTATGATCAAATGTTCTCATTTGACTCCTAAGTCAATATACTCATATATAGATGACCTACTCATCGCCAAATTGCTTGATAGATGCTAGAATTGGTTGTGCATGCTTTGCCACATATTTCAATTGCCATTTTATTGTGTGAGCATGTTGGTTGCATATTTTACTCATTCAAGGACATCCACTTGTTTTGATTGATTGGTTTCTTTTTCTCTTGCCAAGTGGATGGACAAGAATGCCTAAGAACCATCTGTAGCTATCTATGCTTTTCTCGTCTCAAACTCTATTCATGCTACATCACGAAATTTAATCAAGTTAGATTCGAAACACTCTGTGTGAGGATCACTCGGAGTCCCCGATTCGTCATAGACTTAAACTTCCAAAACTTCTTTGTTCGTTTCGGTCTAAGCGACTCACCCATTTCGGTCATACCGAGATAACTAAGTCGATCTAGGTTTTCAATCTCGGTGCAACCGATTTGAACTTTTTGGTCACACCGAGTTGCAGTAACTGCTTGCAGTTATGCATCTCGGTGCCACCGAGTTGTTCCACTCGGTCACACCGACAGGGTCGGGCTATATATACCCACGGGCAAAATTTTGGAAATTTTCTCCGAACTCTTTCGCCCACGCTTAGCCCGCTCTGCCTCCAGGGTCTCTGGATCGTCCTCCTCGTCGCCAGTTGCCTCCTGCCGCTGGTCTCCACCGCCGTCAATGGGAATCATCCCTGCCGTTGCCGCCGTAGCGAGTTCATCGCTGAACTAGGGTATGAACTTGATCACTGTGCTATCCTTATCTGATTCCTAGCACATTGTGTTCGCCATGAATCTTGCCATGATTGAAACTATCTTATCTAGTCAAAAACACTCCGTAGATTAGAGATATTTGAAAATTTAGGGTTAGGTTTCCGCCGAAACCATCTCAGACCAACCGAGTTGTGGAAGTCGGTACAACCGATTCGGCTCAGTCCATTGCACATGTGATTCTCGGTCTGACCGAGAATTGCAAATTGGTGTGACCGAGTTCAGGACTTTGTGAAACCCTAGCAGTCTCGGTGCCATCGAACTGTGACTCGGTCTGACCGAGTTCACTAGTTTAGGTTCCAATAGCTGCTTCGGTATCACCGAGTTTACAAATCGGTTGATCCAAAATGCTTTCTGAGGAAAACTAAAACTAAGTTTTTGATTCATTCTTTTGCAAAAACCTATGTATTTTGTGATGCTCATCCACTCTACCTCATCTATAATCTATTCACAGGGTCAGCTGTCAGTGTTTGCATCATGTCTGATCAAAGTGACAGTCAGAACAAGTCTAAGGAGCAGGTTCACATGAGTGAGGGCACTAGTCCCTCTAGCAGCTCAGATGATGGAAGCAGGAGCACACCCAGCAACTTGCCAAAAGCTGCCACCAGGGCCAGAAAGAAGAAAACTTCTAAATTTGAGGATGAAGACTATGTGGCAGTTGAGGATGAGGCCACTTCCAAGAAGAAAGTGCTTAAAAAGGAATATAGCACTGCTGCTGCAACTAAGCCAGGTCTGAAGACCAAGAGGCCAGCAGGAAGACAGCCAATGTCTAAACCTAGGAAAGTTGCCACAGGTGATAAAATGGAGCTCACTCTTGAACCCAAGGAAGCTGGATATGGCAAGAAGAGGAAAGAAAGGGTCAACAAGACCATGGCCAGAGTAA
This sequence comes from Triticum urartu, assembly GCF_003073215.2. NCBI lineage: Eukaryota > Viridiplantae > Streptophyta > Magnoliopsida > Poales > Poaceae > Triticum > Triticum urartu. The sequence continues at coordinate 404,406,522 of NC_053027.1, read as the reverse complement.
TTGGAAAGCCATCTATGATGAGAGACTCTGAAGAGGAAGAGGAAGAAGATGCTGCACCAGCACCTAAGGCACATAAACTTATGGGAGATGCCATAAGATCAGGGGCTGCTTCATCTAAGCCCAAAGAAGCTCCCAAGCCAGCTGCTCCAAAACCCAAAACTGCACCAAAGAGGAGTACCAGGAACATTCTAGCTGCTGAGAAAAACAAGGCCCCAGTGCCTGAAACTGTTGCTGAAGAAGAAGATGATGAGACACATGTTTTGAGGAAGTTAAAGCCAAAAATTCCAGATCATAATGATGCTCATCCTGTAGCAGAAAACATGAAGATCAGGAAGGACTCAGGATTGAGGCTATGGAGAGAGTCAGATCCATATGCCACCAGGAGGAGAACTGCTGTGGACTACATGTTCCATACCAAAGAACAGTAGGATTTCTATGAGAGAGTGTTGCTTGACAAGAAACTAATAGTATGTGACATGAGATGGGTCAACCGGGAGTACATCAAGGAGAATGAAGAACACTATCCAGGAGTATATGACAGTTTCAAGGCTTGTGGAGTTGATGAGTTTGTGGCTCAGAAGCTCACAAAGTGGAATGATGAGCTTATCATGCAGTTCTACTCCACAACTCACTTCTACCCAGATGGCAAGATAGTCTGGATGTCTGAAGGCACTAGATACCAGTCAACAGTAGCAGAATGGGCTCAATTGATCAATGCTCCTGAGGAGAATGAAGATGACTTGGATGTCTATGCCAAGAAGAAGAAGGATCACAACTCCATGGCTACCATGTACAAGGAGATTCCTGATGCAGATCTTGAGACTCACCAATTTGGATAAGTGAAACACCTGCTGTCAGGACTGCCTACTATCAATTGGATCCTAAGGCACACTCTTCTGCCCAAGTCTGGTGATCACAGAATGATCAGAGGCCACTCCATCAATCTGCTACATATATTTGATGTGCCACAAAAGTTCAAGTTCATGAGTCTTATAGTTGAAACTATCAAGAGGACAACTACTGACCAAAAGAGAAGCTGTGGGTATGCCCCACAGATCCAGGAGTTGATTAACTCCAAGATGGGCACTGGCACATACTTGTTGGACAAGGAGCAGATGCCTATCTATCCAGATTTGAGGACAACCAAGTGGTTATGAATGAGGACGAACCATCTTCTGTGCAAGCTCAAGCAAAGAGGGAGAAGGCAAAGGCTGAGAAAGCTGCAAAGATGCCAACCATGGAAGAGGCATCTCAGTATCTTCTGAAGAGCAAGCAAGATCAGCTTGGCTACTTGATTGCATCCACTCTAAGGATTGAGAAAGGGCTGGCCACCCTGACTCAAAACCAGGAGAGCTGGGAAAGGATCATGGAGTAGAAGTTCTATGACATGGATGTGAAGGTAACTGAGATCCAGTCTGTTGTGGAGCAACTTCAGGATGATATGCAGGAGAGGAAGGGCAAGACAACCACTGAGGCATTTGCCAGAGTGCCTAGAGCTCAGAGGTCAACTGCAGTGCCACTAACAGACACCAGAGCCACTTCATCTGCACCAGCTACAACTTCAGTGCCACCAGCTCCAGCACCTACTCCAACAGCTCCATCTACATCGACTGAAGCCTTCGTTCTTGGAGTTCTCTGGACACCACCACCTAAAGACCAAGCCTGAGAGACGATTTAGTGCTATGCATTTTCTATGAACTTTTTGGTAACTTGTGGCCAAAGGGGGAGAAAAATTTATAGATCATAGGCTTCGAGAGAGAGCGTTGCTTTTTTTATTCTCTCTTGCTTTGGTGGTTGAACTTTATTTGCTTGATTGAGATACTTTCTGTCTGTGTGATACTTGGATGATCATGTGTGTTTGATCATATGCTACATTAATGCTTGTTGGATGACATTATCATTTTATCCCTATATGATCATTCTCTTTGCTTGGTGATGAGTGCATGTATTTAATTATTGTCATTTTGAGCGCTCCACCAAGATGTATGTGACATGGAAGAGTAACCCATGAGCCTAACTCTCTGTGCATTTGCAGTCGAAAGCAAATCATAAACTATGCACAAATTTAGGGGGAGCTCTTGCTTTTCACATCTCAAAGCGACAATGTTTTTCACTCTTATTATCATTCGTCGAAGCTTTGATCTATATGTTATCATCAATTACCAAAAAGGGGGAGATTGAAAGTGCAACTATCCCTGGGTGGTTTTGGTAATTCCTAACAACATATAGCTCATTGAGCTAACATTATTCCAAGATTAATATTTCAGGAAAAGCTCAATGAATGGCATGGCATGGATGAGGAAAGTGGACCCCTCAAAGTACTAAGGACAAAAAGATTGGCTCAAGCTCAAAGCTCAAGACTCTACATTTTATATTTTAGTGATTCAAGATCACATTGAGTCTATAGGAAAAGCCAACACTATCAAGGAGGGATGAGGTGTTGCTTGATGAGGTTCTTGCGTCATAGTGCTTAGTGATATGCTCCAAAACCCTCACCTACCTTCCCACATCCACATATGACCTAAAACAAAAGTCAAACTCGGCCCCATCAATTCTTTCTATCTGGTGCCACCGAGTTCAGATGTCATAGCCACTACCACAAACCCTAGGCAAATCGGTCTCACCGATAGGGATCTCGGTCCCACCGAGATGGGGTTGTAATCTCTCTGTTTCCCTTCGTAACGTTTCGGTCCTACCGAGATGAGCGATCGGTCTCACCGAGATTGGTAAATTGTGTGTAACGGTTAGTTTTTGTGTGGAGGCTATATATACCCCTCCACCCACTCTTCATTCGTGGAGAGAGCCATCAGAACATACCTACACTTCTAATACACATTTTCTGAGAGAGAACCACCTACTCATGTGTTGAGGCCAAGATATTCCATTCCCACCATATGAATCTCGATCTATAGCCTTCCCCAAGTTGCTTTCCACTCAAATCTTCTTTCCACAAAATCCATTTCATGTGAGAGAGAGTTGAGTGTTGGGGAGACTATCATTTGAAGCACAAGAGCAAGGAGTTCATCATCAACACACCATTTGTTACTTCTTGGAGAGTGGTGTCTCCTAGATTGGCTAGGTGTCACTTGGGAGCCTCCGACAAGATTGTGGAGTTGAACCAAGGAGTTTGTAAGGGCAAGGAGATCGCCTACTTCATGAAGATCTACCGCTAGTGAGGCAAGTCCTTCGTGGGTGATGGCCATGATGGGATAGACAAGGTTGCTTCTTCGTGGACCCTTCGTGGGTGGAGCCCTCCGTGGACTCACGCAACCGTTACCCTTCGTGGGTTGAAGTCTCCATCAACGTGGATGTACGATAGCACCACCTATCGGAACCACGACAAAAACATCCATGTCCCCAATTGCATTTGAATCCTCCAAATCCTTCCCTTTACATTCTTGCAAGTTGCATGCTTTACTTTCCGCTGCTCATAGACTCTTTGCATGCTTGCTTGAATTGTGTTAAGATTGCTTGACTTGTGCTAAGATAGCTAAAATCTGCCAAAGACTAAAATTGGGAAAATGATAGATTTTTAATTGGTCAAGTAGTCTAATCACCCCCCTCTAGACATACTTTCGATCCTACAAGTGGTATCAGAGCTTTGGTCTCCATTTGCTTTGATTTCCATAGCTTTTGGTGGTCTTTCCTCTAGTGGTGTTATGTGAACGTCGACTACATAACACTTCACCATTATTTGGGCCTAGGGGAAGGCATTGGGAAGTAATAAGTAGATGGTGGGTTGCTAGAGTGACAGAAGCTTAAACCCTAGTTTATGCGTTGCTTTGTAAGGGGCTAATTTGAATCAATATGTTTCATGCTATGGTTAGGTTTACCTTAATTCTTATTTCGTAGTTGTGGATGCTTGCGAGAGGGGTCAATCATAAGTGGGAGGCTTGTCCAAGGAAGGACAACACCCAAGCACCGGTCCACCCACATATCGAATTATCAAAGTAACGAACGCGAATCATATGAGCATGATGAAAACTAACTTGACAACTATTCCCATGTGTCCTCGGGAGCGCTTTGCTTTATAGAAGAGTTTGTCCAGGATTGTTCTTTGCTAGAAAAAGGATTGGGCCACCTTGCTTCACCTTGTTTACTTCTATTACTTGTTACCCGTTACGATTTGTCTTATCACAAAACTATCTGTTACCGATAATTTCAGTGCTTGCAGAGAATACCTTGCTGATAACCACTGGTCATTTCCTTCTGCTCCTCGTTGGTTTCAACACTCTTACTTATCAAAAGGACTATGATAGACCCCCTATACTTGTGGGTCATCACTCCACTTGAACTTGCACACTGCAATCTTGATGACGATCACCACTTGATGTCATCCTCCATGGGTTGTATGAGATCTTTCTCTTGATGCAAACCCATGGAAACAAACCTAACCCACTGTAACATCCCAAAATTCTAAATTTTGGAATGTTATAATCAATAGATAGATTTGACTGATTGTTTGATTGATTGTCTGAAAGTGAGTGAATTCGAAACTTTTTGAAAGTTAAATGAGAGGGAATAAAAGGACTTTCCCAAACTTTCATATTTGCTTTCTGATCTCCATGAATTCAAATTCTTTTCAAATACAAAACCCTTGAGCGAAGATGATATGACTTCTTCCATTTAAATTAAATGAAAGGGTATTTAAAAATAATTGGATTTCATTTGGAAATATTTCAATTCAGAAACTTTAAGCAACTCAATGATTTTCACGAGAAGAGATAAAATGACCTCTTCAAATTATGAAATATGAGTTGGGAGTTTCAAGGATAAAATTCAAAGTCCTTTTGAAATTATTTTTATTTTGGAATTGGTTGAGTTTTATTCAAATTATTTTTCTCCAAATATAAAATATATGGAAAATAGGGTAACATGATTCCCAACATTAGAAAATTGGAGAAAAATTAATTTGAAATCATTTTGGTATTTTTAAAATGATTGTTGTTGGATTTTAATAGACCAGTAACACTCTTTGTTTTATCTGAATTTGTGTGAATTTTATTTAATGCTAAAAAAATGTTCATGTCGTAGAAAATATTTTTCTGAAAATTTTGATATATTACATGCCTATATAATATATTTTTTATTTCTTTTATTTGTTTGAATTTTTTTTTTAAAAAGGAATTTTTTTTCCGCCGACTGGGCCGGCCAAGCCCAGCCCAGCTGAGCCATCCCCGACCTCACGCTAGAGGCCGGATCTCGCACGACTGCGCCGCCGCCTCGACGTGCGTGCTCCGCCCGGACTCCCCGCCGCCTCTCCTTGCCCCTCCTCCACGCCACCTCCTCGCCCTCCTCATAAAGCCGCCGCCCCGGGCCCCGCCTCTCTCTCTGCCGCGCCGCGCCGCCCCTCTCGCAAATCGCCGCCGCCTGCCGCCGCACTCGCCCGCCGGAGCCGCTGCTGCCGCCCAACGCCGCACCCCGCCGCAGACCCCGGAGCTCGCCGGAGCTCGCCGGCTCGCCGGATGCACGCCGCTGCCACCGATCTGCCAACCGCCGCCAGCGCCGGTTTTTTTGTAAAACCGACCAGCCGCCCGACCGGTAAAACCCCAAAAGCGCGAACCGGTTTTTTTGGTTAGATCGGTTTTCTTTTTTTAGTTAGGCCATTCGGTGAACGTTCGCTGTTTATCCCTTCGCAGCAAACGAATTCGTCCATTAGCGTTCGGTAACGAACGCTCGTAGTTTAGTCTTTTTCTTTTTCTGTTTTAATTCTGGCCAGGGACTTATCTGTGATGATTTTATTTACAGTTTAGTCCCTGAACTTCAAACGATCATTACTTTTTACTCGTTGATCCAAATCCAACGAAACCAACACCCACGTCTTCGTTATGATCTCCTCTATACAGTAATCCAACTCAAACATGTTTTTGAAAAGTTAAAAATTTGAATTAGAGCAGATTTGAATTCAAACTTCGTTTGATCATAACTTGAGTTTCGTAGCTCCGTTTGAGTTGATTCTTTTTGCAAATCGAAGCTCTTGACCTAAACCTTCTGATAAGGCCAAATTCACATAATTTTGGTACTATTAGAAATAGTTTTATGTTGCAAGAGCTATTTGCTTGGTTTTGATGTTTTCCGAATCGTCTTCTTCGATCTTTCTGATCTTTTGAGTGATTGCTTATGTGTGGTTACTATTGCTTGCTTACGATAGATTGACCGGAGTGTGACGAGTAGATCTATCAAGAGTTTTGAGTGCGAATCATCTTCATCAACATTGCAGGCAAGTTCACACTTTGATCATACCATTCTCATACCCAGTTTTTATGCATTAGTTTCAACCCTCAAACATTGCATGAGTAGGATTGATAACATGTGGGTATTGGGAAGTAGTTGATGAGGTAGAACCTATTACCCTATTACATTCAAACCTTGGGAGTTACTTTTACGTTATGATTATAGTGCCATGCTATGCTCGTAGACGTGGATTGGGTTTTGAGAGTATTCATGACAGATGTGAGATTGTTAATTAATGGTTTACTTAAGGTGGCAACTTAAACACACATCTGGGTGGATTGAGGCACCTAGTTATTCTCGGATTGCCTGTCTAGGCACCGGGGTAGACCAGGTTTGCCTGTTTTTTTATGGACCGCCACCCAGGCTCAAAGGGATCATGAGATTTTTCATACTAGAAACTTCCGTGTGCAGCCACAAGCTATTATGGGCTCTAGCATAGTTGATTAAGTCGTGTGAACTCTTACAGTGGTAGACTAGCAGATGTAGGGGTTGTAGGTGGTACGGTCTACCCATCGTAAGGTGCAAACGCTTCTGAAAGACTATGTCTCGGTCATCCGTTTCTCAAACACCATGTAGTGCGAGAAATCCAACGGAGGAGATCGAGTCTTGTGGGGAAAAGTGCACAAACCTCTGCAGAGTGTATAAACTAATCATGATTAGCCGTGTCCCCGGTTATGGACATCTTGAGTATCTAGTTCTTGGATTATCCTGTTGATCTCATCACGTTACTTTAAATGAATATTGTTGGGTTTTAATGATGTTACTTAATTGGGATTGAGAATGCTGTCAACCATTCTCAATGTTTAACAACCACCATGATAGTTAAATAAAATTTATTCCTTTGTAGTAGGGAAAAATTGGCTTTACGCAAAAACCTTATAACCATAGAGCTTTTCCACCAGCCAAATATGCATGTAGTGATAGTCTTTATTCATCATTCTCTATGGTGTGAATTTGCCAGTACATTCAATGTACTGACCCTCTGTGGCTGCAACGTCTCATGTTGCAGGATTATCTTACGACGAGTAAGTGATACATTAGGGTTACGATTTCTACACTCAACTTTGCCGTTGGTGTTGATGGGAATCCACAACCTTGTTACTTCCGCTATTTTGGATTTGAGGTAATAGTATTTACGTTACTTTTACATGTGATTTACCTCTGCTATAAATCCTCGAGTACTGTGTGTGTCAGCATACCGATCCAGGGATGACACTTAAGCACAGAGACTTGACCCATTTGGGTCGGGTCGCTACACCCACATAGAACTCACACATAGATCATGGGTCTGTTCACAAAGAGTAATGGATAATGCTTACCATACCATGGGATCACTTGACCCCTCTCAGTACATCTTGTACGCTTTGTGTGTTGATCAACTTGATTCACTCTTGACTTAGTCTTGATTAACCTTGAATCTTCCCAACTCTCTTCATTTGGATGATGTCTTGAAGGTAAACATGAATGATCACACAATCTTCTTCTTCAAGACATGCTTGCAATAAGCTCAAGACTCACATGACCAATCTTTGGATAATTTCTTAATAGCACCTTGGTCAATTCATAAACTCCTTGAAACCAACACATGGACTTCAAGAAATGCCTATGGACAAATCCTTCAAATATAACTCAATGCAACCATTAGTCCATAGAAAATGTCATCAATTACCAAAACCACACATGGGGGCACCACATGTCCTTTCAAACGCGCTGATACTTCCTCCTCTTTTTTTCTCCAAAAATAGGATTTTATACAGGCAGAGTTAGGGTCAGCGGAGCCTGTTGGGGAACGTTGCATGAGAGACAAAAAAATTCCTATGCTCACCAAGATCAATCTAGGAGATGACCATCTACGAAAGGAGAGATTGCATCTACATACCCTTGTAGATCAGTAAGCAAAAGCATTAAGAAACGCGGTTGATGTAGTCGAACGTCTTCGCGACCCAATCACGATCCGTCCCGTGAACTCCCGATCCAAGTGCCGAACGTACGGCACCTCCGCGTTCAACACACGTATGGCTTGATGACGCCTTAACCTCCTTGATCTAGCGAGCAATGGTGAAGTAGTAGCTTGAGTCCTCTCGCAGCACGACGATGTGGTGGCGGTGGTGGTGGTGGAATCTCAGCAGAGATTCGTGATCGCTCTCTGACTATAGCGCCAGAAAAGCTCCTGTCTGCTAGGACTACGTCGGTATATCCCCAAAGAGGAAGGGGTGATGCAGCATAGGGACGATAGGTATTTCCCTCAGTGAAGAAACCAAGGTTATCGAACCAGTAGGAGAACCAAGCAACACAACATAAATAACACCTGCACACAAATAACAACACCTCGCAACCGGACGTGTTAAAGGGGTTGTCAATCCCTTTTGGGTAACGATGCCAGAAATTTGTAGTAGATTGAAATAATAGATCGCAAATCAAATAAAGTGAAATAAAGTATTTTTGTATTTTTGGTTTAATAGATCTGAATAAAAATGCAAAGGAAAAGTAGATCGCAAGCAAATATATGAGGAAGAAGACCCCGGGGCCGTAGGTTTCACTAGTGGCTTCTCTCGAGAAAGATATCAAACGATGGGTAAACAAATTACTGTTGGGAAATTGATAGAACCTCAAATAATTATGACGATATCCAGGCAATGATCATTACATAGGCATCATGTCCAAGATTAGTAGACCGACTCCTGCCTGCATCTACTACTATTACTCCACACATCGACCGCTATCCAGCATGCATCTAGTGTATTAAGTTCATGGAAAAACGGAGTAATGCAATAAGAACGATGACATGATGTAGACAAGATCCGTTTATCTATTGCTTTAGATATAGATCCCATCTTTTTATCCTTAGTAGCAACGATACATACGTGTTGTTTCCCTTTCTGTCACTAGGATCAAGCACCGTAAGATCGAACCCACTACCAGGCACCTCTTCCCATTGCAAGATAAATAGATCAAGTTGGCCAAACAAAACCCAAATATCGGAGAAGAAATACGAGGCTATAAGAGATCATGCATATAAGAGATCAAAGAAACTCAAATAACTTTCATGGATATAAAAAGATATGACTGATCATAAACTCAAAGTTCATCAGATCCCAACAAACACACCGCAAAAAGAGTTACATCATATGGATCTCCAAGAGACCGTTGTATTGAGAATTCAGCGAGAGAGAGAAAGCCATCTAGCTACTAACTACGGACCCAAAGGTCTACAAAGAACTACTCACGCATCATCAGAGAGGCACCAGTGGAGATGGTGAACCCCATCCGAGATGGTGTCTAGATTGGATCTGGTGGTTCTGGATTCTGCGGCAGCTGGATGAATATTTCGTCGATGCTTCTAGGGTTCTAGTATTTTGGGGTATTTATAGAGCAAAGAGGCAGTCCGGGGGGCACCTGAGGTGGGCACAACCCACCAGGGTGCGCCTGGGCCTCCTGGCGCCCTAGTGGGTTGTCCCCTCCTCGGGACTTCCCCCTGGTGCAACCAGGGCCCAACATCTTCCATCTGGCCCATAAAAAATCATCGTGGTGTTTCGTGGCATTTGGACTCCGTCTGGTATTGATATTCCGCGATGTAAAAATCATGGAAAAAACAACAACTGGCACTTGGCACTATGTCAATAGGTTAGTACCAAAAAATGATATAAAATGACTATAAAAAGATTATAAAACATCCAAGATTGATAATAAAACAGCATGGAACAATCAAAAATTGTAGATACGTTGGAGACATATCAGCATCCTTAACTCCTTCTCGTCCTCGAGTAGCACTACAAAAAAAATACACTTCCGTGATGATACGTGTTTGTCATAGTAGGTCGCGTTTTTTGTCATGCATGTACATCCATGACAAATTTATGATAGAATCAAGATAGTCATACCTGTGCTGTCGTAGAAGTGTTCCATGACATTACCAAAATTATCATCACGGAAGTGTCCACTTCCATGATGATAAATCGCGCGTCACAGAAGTGCTTTCGTCAAGGGTGACCGACACGTTGCATCCACCGTAACGGAATGCCGTTAAGCTATCGGGTCGGGTTTTGGATCTGATAACCCGTTAACAGCCCCGACCAATGGGAAATTTCCACGTGTAAAATTCTTACTGGCCGGACGAAACATGTGTCAGCTCGTCAGTGGGTCAGATAGGCGCCTATGATATGTCGACACGTGGCATGGCCCGACAATGGCCCATTTAGCTTACAAAGCCGACCCATTTGACTTGGTCAAAAGTTAACGGGCTGGCCCATGAAAAGCCTGTTAACGGTCTCTTCGCAAATAGCCAATTTTATGGCCCGTGAACCCACGGCCCGTTAGGCCCTAAAGGAAATCGACCCAACAACGTCATGTGGGCCGTCGAATATAACACCAGCCCATTTCACTTTCGGCCCATGTATGGCCCACGACGTCTTTCGGCCCATTTGAGACCATCGTATCTTTTGGCCCTTTACAGGCCCATAGTGACTCTAGCCCATAATGAACAGTAATTTTCTTTATACCCGTTAATGGCCCGTGATTTACATGGGCCGTTTCCAGCCTGTGTTAGCTTTCGGCCTATTGACGGCCCATACATTCTTGGGCTCCTTTTCGGCCCTTGATTACTTCCGGCCCGTTACTGGCCTGTTCCCCTAATGGGCCAAATTCGGCCCATGGCAAGAGTCGGCCCGTTACTGGCCTGTTACCCTAATGGGCCAAATTCGGCCGATGGCAAGAGTCGGCCCATTTCTGGCCTATTAACCTGTTGCGCCGTTTCCAGCCCGTCCTATATTCTGGCCCATTAACGACCCGTTATGCCTGTGACAGAATTAAGCCTTTGCTGTCCTATGGCCTGTTAACGGCCTGTTACCATGCTGGGCCGATACCAATTACGCCCGATTATGGCCCATGTAGACCCATTTATCCGACGGCCCGAGGCCCACCATTTACAGGCCCATTTATTGACGGCCTGTAGGAGACCCATGGATCCTACGGCCCGTATATGGCCCATGGTAGTTGCGGCCACTAGCAAACCAGGGAAAAAGAAGACTAGGAAATAAATAAGGCCAAAACTAACGCTAGGCTATTAAGGCGATTGCACAGATTACATCCACTCGGCATCAAAGATCGCCACGAGTGCAAATATAGGGAACACCCTACACTATACAAAAATGGCTTGCTGTTTTCTTCAGCCGGTGGCTGCACGTTAAGAATAAATTTTGTATCGCACCAAAACAAATTACAACTATATAACATAAGGAATGTTGACATAAAACTTAACAGTCTAGCAGATAAATGCACCACCAGAAGTTCAGAAGCTCAGTTCATTTGACCTGACTGTTATGTTTTCATGCTGTATTGTCCGATGGAGCACCATAACCCTCGCCTTCATTCCCCCTAGGCTCCTGAACAACATAGAAAATGTCTGATAGTCTGGTTTCAAAACCATGCATATCTTGACGACATTGAGCAATGTTTCTCCTTGTTTCACAAAGGGTCTCTGTTAGGGAATGGACTTTAGTCTGGAGCGCAGATACAACATTGCTTTGAGCTTGCATATCTTGATCATGAGGCAGTTTGGACGATATTGCCTTAACAACCAACCCAGTATTACGCAGGAACGTGCTTTTGGCACTGTTAGTGGACAGGTACTGACCCACTGCAGTAAGAGCTGACATTGCGGTTATAGTTGCCTCGTGTCGGGACCGGATTTTCGGGATATAATTTCCTAGAAAATGGCCCTTGTGCTCATCAGCCCCAGGTTACTGTTAGCTGATGAGGCACCAACTTGATACAGAAATTCGAAGCAAAGTACATAATATGTAGTACAAGACCATATTGGCCTATGAGTACAACAAAATGGTTTCTAGTAGTTGATGGCGGAAGCGGTTTGCGGATCATCAGCGTCTATGGGACTCCATTTCCCACAGGAACAGCTGACCTGGATAACTCCTATCTTCACGAGGCTGCTATCACCATTGCGTAGGTTCTAGGGCTGTCATCACAACGCTCCTCTCCACGCAAGAAATCTGGCCAAGACAATAGCCAGAGACAAGCCAGTGAGTACTTTGAATGTACTCGCAAACATTTAAGAACACAGGTATAATATAGCCACTGATAATCATGTTTTGAAAAATCCTATGATCACTTCGTCAGTCATAAATGGAACTTATGATGCATGCAGCAGGTTAATTATCTCAAATATGAATATGCAATCAGCGAGTAGAGATGGAATGCATCGATCGGGTGTCTGAAGCGACGCCTCGAAAGGATAACAATATAAAGTATGCCTCAGTCGGGCGTCTAAGCGATACCACATAAAGGGCTTATAAGTAAATGAAATGACAAGCATGCCACAGCCGGGCGTCTGAGCGACACCACATAAAGGGCTTATATAAGAATAATCACAGTGAATATCCAGGAGGTAGAACCGTCCCAGGAATACTCAATAATCTAAATAACATAAATGGTTAGTCCACAATAATAATAATAATAATCATAATCATCATACGTCACAAGTCATGATCCATGTTCTGGTTTAAAAGTTTCTCCTCCGAAGACCGACACTAAGACCGACACTTGACCCATCCCAAACTGTAGTCCTTAACCATGGACACAGCTATTTGAATAGGTTTAATCTCTGCAGAGGGTGTACTCTTTACCCACGAGTAACGGATTTCTTTAGTCCATCGGAACTAATTCCGTCTACGGTCTTTTAGTCGAAAACACGCCTGACTTGCACACACCAGTTTAACTTTACTCGTGTCTGGAATCACCCACGACACCTGTTAAGCAAAACTCTAAGTGGGGAGGCTACAACCTCGCGTAGCATGGGATCAAATTTCTATCGCGTGCTCTAAGGGGTGCCCCCCTCTCGTTCCCAACCGGAAACACCCATGCCCCTGGACCAGGTGGCATGCCTACCGGATGCAGCCGGTATCTTCCACCATGGCCTCTCTGTACGGTGTGTGCTAAGACAGGGGTTGACAACTTACTGAACCGTACCCTACCTACGGCAGGGACAAGTGGCAGCACGAAAACAAGTATGGGGGTTACTAGAACAAGACTCGATCTACGGTCGACTCAGGAGGCTTAAGTATTTCTTGCATGATTAGTATAACAAATATGTTTCAATCCAACAGACAGTATCACTACTCATCATACCTCATCTTGCCACACCGGCCACAACCGTCTTGACGGGGAACCAGAGATAAGCATCGTGTCTACCCAAGACAGAGACTTTCTCGGCTTCCTCCCGGTAGGCATAAAAGGCATGTGAGAATGATTACTACCGCAAACATATCAAGCTCCAATAGCATGAGATCATCAGTATGCAAGTATGAGCATATCCTCACAAACAAATAACGGATACTCCGTGTCATGATGGTGTTGTAACTGTATCAAACAACACACAGAAATATTATGCCAGAGTTCAAAAATGCTTTCCTTCAAGTTGTGGAGAGACAGGGTGCATTCCAAAACTTTTGAAAGTTTTCTCCTTCTTCAAACTCCTATTTTTGAAAATATTCAAATAACACATACTTTAAAAACAGTACAAAAAGTTGTTTAGAATTTTTTTGAAATAAATATGAAAATAAACTAGACTATATTTGGGAACCAACAGAAAAAGAATCAAGTCATTTGGATTTATATTTAAAAAGTTATAGCCAGTTAAAGTTTTGGTCAAATTCTGTTTTTAAAATAAAACAAAAAAGAAAATGTTTCAAAAGGAACACACTTTCGTAGCAGGGAAGACGTACTGGGGGGTTTTACGCTTCCACTTAAAACACGTGGAGGCGGGGCTGGGTCACTGACAGTGGGTCCAGGGGGCCCACTGGTCAGGTTTGACCAGTCGCCTCTCCCTCCTTTTCTCTGCCCGAGCGGGGGCGAGGCTCCGGCGATGCTCGCCGGCGAACGGCGACACTGTTCGAGAAACCAAGGCCATCCGCAGGTTCAGGGGGTCGAGGCGGTCCCTTCGGTGGTCGCTATGGTCCCTGGGGTGGACGGAGTCGCCGGCGGCGAGCTCCACAGCGGACGGTGGCCGTCGGGCAGAGTGGGTTATTGCCTCCAGTGGTTCCTGATTAGAATTGAGCAGGAGGATGGATTCACGAGAGGAAGAGAGGGCTTCTGGTGAAGAGAGTGGAGAGGGGGAGGCCCTGGTGGCGCCGGAGTGATCGAGACAGTGGCGGCGGCTGTGATTGCCGGAGATGAGGAAGATGACCTCTCTGGTCTTTCTACTGCTACGGGCGGATCGATGAGGGAGTGAGAGAGGTTGCTTGAGGCCTAGACGAGCTCGGCGGTCCTTAAATAGGCAATCGTGGTCGATCCCGACGGTGGCCGTGGATAAGATCGCCGGCGACCGCCTTTCTGTAGTAGCAGAGGGACGTGGCGGCGACGAGTGCTTGCGGACAAGCTTGCGGATGAGCTTGAGCGGCTCCAGGGGGCAGCTGGCGAGCGCTAGTGGCTCGGGCGGCGCCGTCCGAGGCAGGAGCCACTGTGGCCGGCCGCTAGCCGCCGTGGCCGACCTGACGGCGGCACTGTGGAGCTCCAGGGGCAGCTCTGCGACGCGGTAGGGGTCAGGTGCGTCGACTGGGAGAGGGGAAGGGCTAGAATGTGCGCGGGGGTGGCGGCAACGAGACGCGGTGGCTCGGTGCGCGCGTGTGCAAAACGTGCGCTCTAGGCGCACCCAGAGCGTGCACGCCAAGCGTTCGGTGAAATGCCAATGCATGCCAGGTGGCTTGGGTGGGGCTGGGGATTAGCAGGCCTGGGTTAGGGTTAGCTAGGAGCTTAGTGGACATGTTAGTTTTCCCAGAGGTGCAAGGTCACCGTGCAATGACAAATATCATGTCAAAGTTGTCCATGCACCCAAGGTGTTTGACAAAATGCCAATGGCATCTAGGCAACTCTTGGGGGGGGCCCAAATTTCCAGATTGGGGTCTCTTTAGGTGATACAGAGGATGGTGAGGTTAGTTTGTCAAAAGCAAAAACTTGTTAGTGCAAGTTTTGCAAAACTTCAGTTTTGGACAGAAAGGAAAAGGCATGTTTGCATGCATTTAAAATCCTCAAATAGTCCACTCTCCTGCACTTAAGGGTTTTGTAGCATGGGCTATAAGTAGCAGAAAGCTCATGGGCACCAGAGCAAAACAAATTAGGGTTGTAGTACAATTCACCAAGCTGGACCAGAATGAAAAAGAGGTTGATTCACTCAAATTTTTCAAAGAACATAAAAGGGTTTTTTGCATAAAGTTGAATAATATACTCCTATGAACATCCCATAATTTTGGTGGAAGCTAGAAAGAAATATTTAAATGGGTTGTAGTGCAATATTGCCATCTGGACCGGTTTTGAAAACTTGGTGTAGAGCTCAAAAATGAATAAAAGATGTTTTTGCATAAAAGTGTTTTAAAAACATCACATGACATCCCCAAATTTTGGTTGAAAGTTTAAATAAATTTATCAAAGGGTTGTAGTTCAAATGGGACCCTAAAACCATGGGAAACCAATTTTAAAGAAATGAAGATCAAAATAATAATTACATACTGATAAAAAGAAAAGTTTTCTTGAGAGGTTAAACAAGTCCAATAATATATTTGGAAAGTTTTCACTTGGGGTAAAAACTCCACAATATCAAAGAAAAGAATGTTTCTGAAATCAAAGAAAACCCAGAAAATGAAAAATTTAATTTCCTGGTAAAATTTTAATTAATAAACAAGGTCAAAATTTTGGGGTGTCACACCTCGCCACCTTCAGAAGGTGGCGGTTCCACCATTTTTTCCATAGCTCGCTGAAAAGTTGAGGTTTTACATTAGTAGTACCAGAACAGAAGATATTAAGGAGGCAGCAAAACCAAACAAAATAGCTTTGGTCTACATACAGAACTTATTCTGGTGAACCCATGTAAAATATTAGTTGTATTTTATTGTAAAGTACATAATAAAACCAGGTTCCAAACATATGTCCATGTACCATCGCTAATGTATTGTCTATTTCTTCACATTGTATTGAGGGCTAAGGATAAAGAGACGAAGTTTATAATATAGTAAGCATAGTATGACATCATTCATATCACAAAACAATTGAGAACAGACAAACAGGCAATTGTAACGTTGTGTGGGCAAGTCCAACACGGAACTAGATTACGGGTCAAGATCAAAGGAACATCACTCCTCTCTTTTAAACCTTGTAAGGTGCAATGATACGCTAAGACAATTGTGTATAAAATTGAAAAGAGTAATAGACATTGGCTGCAAACCATGCAATTCAAGGCACAAGTCAGAGTAAGTAGTAGTTAAAAGGCATGAGGATTAAGGACTTACAACAGCGACTTTGACTGGTGTAGTCATGCCCTTCTTCTTGCTGGTGTGACAGTCCTTGAAGGTTTCCATAGCATTTGGTTCAGGTACTTTTTGGTCCTTGCGGGCTTTCCCCTGCATTTGGAACAAGTCTATATAGATCTGATAATATGGTACAGCGAAAAGAGTGAAACATCAGCTAATTACAAGAGCCTCGCAGTGTGCAATATAGCTATGAGATCCTGTCGTCTGTTGGAATTTCACTTTCATATGGTTGGCCTTGTTCTTTGAAGAGTTCACCTACAAGAAGATAGATTTGTGTGGCACATGCGTAAATAGGACTTCAACATGTGATCTGATGACATATATATATAATGTACCTGATACTTCGGATCGGACCAGTGTTTAACGAGGCCTCTCCAGTCTTCATCAGATATATTTTCCACTGGAGATGTTTGGGTAAGTTCACTGTTAGCCTTGCCTTCAAAGTGAGTTTTCCTCAAGTTATACTGATACTGTCGCAGAGCAGACTTGAAAACATGGGTGCAAGCTTGTCTGGTTGCATCATCTTGGCTATCCAACTTGAACCTCATCTGTTGAAAATTATGGGAGTCTCATTATCAGCAACCTAGAAAGTATTGGACAGAGCAAGACGATATTACTAGTTTCCATACATAACCATACTTACAAATAAATGGTCGAGGAAGGTGTTGAACTGGGTTTCATCTTTGTCATTCCTGTACTGAATCCATGTTGGGAGGATACGTACATGACACCTAACAACAACCGTTGCCTCTGATACTAACTTGGCTGACTCTTTAGCATCACGTGGACTTTTTAAACCTGCCTCAAAACGGATCTCCATTCTTCCTCCTCTAGATTTAGTTAACCTATCGAGCATTATCCCTGATGTTTGTTTCCTCTTGTGCCTAGGTGCTAGTCCAACAACAAACATAGGAAGTGTTAGTGTACATCAAACTGTGAGACTACATATAAAGAAGCATGCAACTGTAACTTGATTCCAGCAACTACCTTCTTGCTGTTGAAGCTCACAAGGTTCATCTAATATTGCCAACTCGTCTTGTGTCAAGAGTGCTTGGGAAGTAGTGTCAGGTGGCAAGGGAGCTTGGGAATGTGCTGCTAGCTCAGTTGATGCACGAGTAAGTCGTGCAGCTGGTAGTACTGTGGTAGGTGTTGCAAGAACTAGGGCTATCTCTGCTTGCTTGGTGGCAGCTATTTGTTTCTGTTTGGCTTTTTTGCAACTCGTGTAGCATGGGATGCCGTGTTTGTAGAATTTTCTGCTGGACTTTGACCTTCTATTGCACCATCAGTACCAGCAGAATCTGCAGGATTCATCCGCTTCTCATTCCCTGCCATTCTGTGTTTCTTCCTCTTTCTCTGTGCCATGTTAAGTCAAGCCGACAAGAAAAATGAATAACAATTTAGTTCTTCAGAACAAATTGATGCGTGATGCAAACAAACTAAACTTTGTTGTTAGACAACCACATGATAGGAGGATGTAATATGTATGAAAAACAGGACGGAAGAGATAACCAGAACTATGATGTGTAAACTAAGAAGAAGACATTTCACCAAATTAGAAGCAATGCAACGGAAGGTAGACACCATATGAA
Organism: Triticum urartu; assembly: GCF_003073215.2. NCBI lineage: Eukaryota > Viridiplantae > Streptophyta > Magnoliopsida > Poales > Poaceae > Triticum > Triticum urartu. The sequence continues at coordinate 404,388,386 of NC_053027.1, read as the reverse complement.
AGATGCTACAAATATCGCTCTGCCAAGTTAACAGTGTCTCATCATAAATGGCGTTTAAAAAAATGTGAAGCAGTACGAGAAATAAATCATATGCAAGATGCAAACAACATCACACTACCATGTTAGAGGTCTCTCGTCATTAGTGCCATTGCATATTCACAGCATTGCATATTCACAGCTTATGATGTGTAAACTAAGGAGAAGGCATTTCAACAAATTAGAAGCAATGAAAGCTAGACACCATATGAAAGATGCATCGAATATCACTCTACCAAGTTAAAACTGTCTCGTCATAAGTGCCATTTCAACAAATTAGTAGTACAAGCTAGAAAAGAATGTGAGATGTAACCTATATCACACTCCGAAGTCAAACATGTCTTATGATAAGTGATTGTTGCAGGTTACACAACAGTAGTAATTTGATGTAAGAACATGGTGTGATAGACAGATATTGTATGTTCTAGAAACAGGAACACGTGTCTTATTCAAGTATAATGTGTAAAGTAAGCAGATGGAATTCAACAAAATTAGAAGCAATACAAGCTAGACATCACACATAACATGCAACCACATATAACAGTGCCAAGTTAGAGGGAGCATTGGTGATGCTGCACTAGGGGAGACGTGCTCATCATAAACACAGCTTTGTTGAGTGTCTATGCATGTGTTGTCTTGCAAATCATCTTGGGGGTGTGAAGGAGTAGAAACTGTAGAGGCCCTCCGTTCGGAAGGAGCACCTTTATCCGCTGCCTTGCTAACTTCCTTCTGCTTTATTGATTTTGAATTGTCAAGTAAAACCGACAAGAAAAAGCAATAAAATTCTCTCTTCAGAACTCATTCATGCATGATACTGACAATCACTACTTTGATGTAAGGCAAACACATGATACCAGGATGGAATATGTACAAAAAACAGGACGGCATGGCATGTTCACAACTGTTTGTGCAAACTAAGCAGAAACCATTCCAGCAAATAAGAAGCAATGCAAGCTAGACACCACATGAAAGATGCAACCAATATGACTCTGCCAAGTTAAAAGCGTCCCATCATAAATGGAATTTCAACAAATTAGAAGCAGCGCATGCTATAAATCATATGAAAGATGCAACTAATATCGCACTGCATATACTAAAGGTGTCTCGTCATGTTGATTGATGCGGGATACAAAAAACAATAGTTTTATGTAAGGACATGCTTAATAGACAGATGTACTATGTACTAAATACAGGAAGGCATGTCACATTAACAGGTATAATGTATAAGCTAAGCAGACTAGCACATGCAGTTTAACCAGATTGGAAGAATTACAATCTAGACACCATATGCAACATGCAACCACATATCACGCTGCCAAGTTAGAGCAAGCACCTGCGATGCTAGTGTAGGGGAAATGCTGTAATCAACTACAGAGCTACATTCACTATCTTCATCTAGCATTTCTGTTTCTTGAGAATCATGTCGGGAGGCTGACGCTGCATTCTTTAAATGAGGAGTAGTCCCCTTGACTGCCTGCCTCGTCATAAGTGATTGATGAGGGATACACAAGAACATTAGTTTGATGTAAGAACATGGTTAATACACAGATGTACTAGTATGTACCAAAAACAGAAAGGCATGCCATATTCGAAGGTATAATGTGTAAGCTAAGCAGATGCAATTTAACCAAATTGGAAGCAATACAAGCTAGACATCCGGCTGGAGTGGTGAGCATGATCATCTAGGACCTGAGAGCCTGGTGGGAGGCGGGCTGCTTCGCCACCATCACAGCTTTTTAGTTGGCTTCCAGGTGATGCCTATCTTTGCTGGGCTTGTCACTAGCTTGGCTAGTGCCCTGACTAGCTATTTGTCTTCTGGTGCTCACGAGATGGTGGTTCATGTAAAAAAATATCTTTCCTTATCTTACCGACTTCGGCCTTTCGAATACAAGCTAGACACCATATGGAACATGCAACCACATATGACACCGCAAAGTTAAGGCAAGCACCTGGGATGGCGGTTCATTGTGAGCGAGGTCATCAACTCCAGAGCTATGTTTACCGTCTCCATCTGCTGACACTGCACCCTTTATAGCGTTGTAACGTGTCTTGCCTAGCCGCACACCAAGATGGATCGACTTCTCTCTTTTCTTTTTCGCTTCTCTCATGGCAGCAGAGTCTGAAATACCCTTGCATAAAAACACAATAGTGAGAGTAAGGGTGAAGTGTGTGCAGAACTAGTGCACTGTAAAAGTAGCAGATAGCAGGTGGTTGAAAAATAAATGACAGGAGACATATGATAGCTCTACAACATTGCATGGCAAACAAAATTAGATTCTACTCCATATGATTTTGTAATATATGAGCACAGGAAATGCAGGTACTCCTCCAGCACACCACCACATGTGGTCATATCTAAGATAACAGTCGACTGAAAATAAATAGGCCAGTCGATTTTTTAATGAACCGTCCGATCTATAAGGAACGGGCAGATGGCTTCGTCTACCTCCCGCTAGTCACTGTTGACGATCTTCTCGAACCGCCAGCGACCACCGGCCCAGACCCCTGCCTCCGCCGCCCTGCCCTCCCATCGACCTCACACCACCGCCATGCTTGGCAGCGCCCCCAGGCCATCCCTTTAATCCCGGCCGACCTCCAGATCGGACGCCAGTAGCTCTAGGTCGCACACGCCCCTAAGATAAACACCAAGGCGCTGCTTCCCCGGCGTAATAAGCGTACTAGCGCCTGTTACACCGGGGAATGCTTCCGTTAATTGGGAATCAACTGGCCAGAAATTGAAATTCAGGGGGCGACGGACCTCTAGCTAAGGTGAAATAGTATATGAGGAGAAACCTTATGCATCGCGAGTTACTAGGAACATCTAGTATCAAGAAGAAGCGGTCAACTAGTGTCTTCTGTGGGATGAATACCGTGCAAGCAGAGATGTAAGATTTGCACGAATAAGGGAAGAGGAGTACCTTTTTCGGTTGCCGGTGTGGTCACCTCCACATGTCGCGCCGATTTTCTTCTTTTTACCGGGGAAACCGATGTTCTCTCCACATGTCGCGCCGATTTTCTTCTTTTTACCGGGGAAACCAATGTTCTGGAGGGTGCAGGATTGGACGAACCCATGGCCAAATTGTTAACTGTGTTGCCGTGGCCGTATGTCGGCGGAGGGGAAGCAAATCTGAGGCGGCGAAGGACGGCGTAGCAGGAACAACTCCGGTGCGGTGGAGGGTGGCGAAGTTGGAGCGGCAGCGGTGAGGCGCAGGACGGCGTGGTTGAACTGGCTCGGGTACGGACGGCTCGGCCTCGGCTTCAACTACTAGCCGTGGAGGGCGTTGCGGTTGAGGTTGCGGTGGATGACGACGTCGGGGTATCGGCTCCGGCATGATGGAGGAGGGCAGCGGTTGATGGGTGGGATGAGGTGGCGGACGGAGGACGCTGGGGTTTCGCGGCTAGTGGAGAGGTAGTTTTGGCGCCCACGGAGTACGAATGGGGAATCAGACGGGTGGGGGGAACCATGTTTCGATCTGGGACATGCTTGTTTTTGGCTTTTTTGAACAGAAGATGGGACGCGCTTGTTTGAAATTTGGGGAAAGTACAAACTTTGCCCCCCTCTTAAATTTCGGACGTACTGCGGGTCGGGGGTAGGGTGGTAATCCCAGGTGTCCCAAATAGTGGGCGGGAGCGATTTAGGCTGCACCCATGTGTGCTTAGGCGGCCATTGTGTATGAATGTTTTTCGGATGCGGTTGCGTGGCGTCTAGATGAAGCTACAAACCTACCCCGGTTTAGACCTTTGGACGTCGGGCTGGTAGGTTTCACGGGTCGGAGTTATTAGAAAAGTAATTTCCTTGTACTACCAAACATTGGTCTCACGCGGTTTCGGGCGAGTAGAGGCTCTTTTGGCGCTTCCTTCGAAATTTTGAAACACAAGCATTCACGTTTAGAGTACTCTTGAACTATGATGATTGACCTAAATAGACAACATTATATTTGACCTTGTATGTTTGAAAACCTCATTAAATTATTTGCTTCTTTTTGAAATTTTGACACTTGAAAATCCTATAACTACGATTATTTTGGAATGGAGGAGCTAAATTTGAATCTATTTTGTACATGACTACATATGCTATTATGTACAAAATCAGAGCAAAGATTGGTGCCCCCATAATTTAGGTATGGTTTACAAATGCCATGATATCAAATTCAAATAATTGAATGGACTTCATGTTGAATTTGATTTTTTTAAACCACCTTAAGTTGAATTCAAATGTATGCTAGTTCATAGGTAGTAGCTATTTATAATGTCCATTGTGTAACTTTCGTATGTATAATGTGCTTTACACACACAACATGAACTATACTCACATTTATATTCGATTGCTAAAGCGATGCATTGTCTGGAGTTCAAAATACTAACTATGTGGATCAATTGTGTCGAATAATAACATAGACATGCTCAAATTCGATAGAATCTAGACGTCTGATGGATCAATGACTGCTCCTTACGCGAATTGCAAATATCATGATCCCATCCTAATATTTGGATACAATTTATATCTTTAATCAATATGTAGAGTAGTCTTTTACGTGTAGTTTCACTCTCCATCGGTGGTCTCTCACACATGCTCACACACTCTCTCCCGAGGTGTCTTTCTCGCACACATGCTCTAGATATAACCCTCCCTCCCTCTTGTAACCATTTACAACTGTTTTCACTAACCTTTATCACAAGCACTCTTCCTCTCGCAAACATACACACGCACAATCCTCATCGACCCTTTCTATATACATGGACCTGCCTACGTGTCTCATGTATGCACATTATCTTTACGCCTGTCTCTCACGCATTGTCTCACACCTCTCTTCCTAATTGACGAGTATGATTCTAGCAGAGCATTCTGTAGGATGACCCTTAAAGTTAGGTTGGATGAATATTAATATCAGAGATAAAGGGGTTACCTTAGTCCGAGAACCTAGGGTTACAAATCCTAGCCGGCTTTGTCAGTGGACACAAAGTCCTTCACAATTCTGCTATCTTTGTCTTGTACGACTAGTCATCCATGGGTCTTCCTAAATGCGTCACGGGCCGACCAATGTGGCGCAGGACGGAACCGAACGAAGGGCCTCACCTCGACCCACCGGACCTCACGCGGTGACACACCCTCTGCCCCCACGTCTCATTATCTTCTCACACCCACACATACCAACACAAACACCACACACACAGAAAATTTCTCCTGGTGCCTCTATTCCCTCCCCCCTTGCATACACACACTCAAGGGAATGGAATCTCTTGTCGTGACGTCATATTCGTCTCTCTCTAGACCACTCTCATTTCTCGTGCTATCTCTCCCACACCCCCCCGTCGGCCCCTCTATCCATGCCTCTCTCGAATACGTAAAACACACACTTACCTCTCTAGGCCCCGCCAAATGCATCAACTACACATTCACACATGTTACATCACGTACCCCATTGATCTAAAAAGCCCTCTCTTCACGTTTATTTCGCATACAACATTCCTTTTGAATAAAGTGTGGCCAAAAAATTATTTTAGAGTTTCTACATATATACAACATTACAAAGTTATATGGAGGAGTACGAACGCTAATTTGCATTGCATGGTGCCCACAATGATATTTATTCCGCACTGTGAATTTGTATATTTTATACTATATACAAAGTTAGTCATAATAAAGAGAAACGAAGAGCATCTCTCTCTCCATCGCATACCCCCCTGTACGCCCCTTTCACGTATGCACACAAAACTATCTCCAGGTCCTCTAAAAGTAAGCCCCCAGAAAATTTATGCATGTTTCATCTTTCTCTCGCGATATATGCAATGACGATCATTGTATTTGAAGCGAAAGCACGATACGTACATTGGACTTCAGAATCCACTCATTACGGTCACCATTTACGTTTAGTGTTTATTATACAGTCACGGGCTCACCGTACAACTCTGTATTTGCTCATGACATGACTAGTTGACCAGTTAAACGCTCCACGTGGCACCTCTAGTGTTGCATCACATTATCTCACTACCATCGTGCCCACCTGTCGACTTGTATCTACTCTACATCTACACTCTAATAAAATACATAAAATACACTCTTATAAAAAACAGAGTCGGTGATGATGGTGTGCCTGCCATCCTGCAATATAGGCCGTCCGATTTATATCTGACGGATAGGAAAGAAACTATGGCAATTTTGCAAAAAGGTACCCACACACCTCTCCACATTTGCAAATAAGGCCTTCCCTCGTTCATCCTTTTCTCTCACAAGATAAACAAGTCATACAAATGCATCTTGATGTTACGTGCAATGCACGAGCATCTTGCTAGTAAGAATGAAAACAAATGACAAAAAAATATTTGGACGATGGTTCGAAGTCATGACCGCGGGCACAGCGGACAAGGTGGCCTTGTATTGGTATGCTGAGCCGTCTGTTTTAACACACAAGAGCCGGTGTGGTTATTATACACACACGCACACATGCACACGAACTGCATCCACGCAACACTCACACAAACACATGCACCCACGCACGCACGCAACACTCACATGTACACACGCAGCCACGCACGCACGCAACACTCACACGCACACACGCACACATGCATGCACACACCAATACACCACACGACCAACACACACTCTCACGCTCAAGTGCTCAACATACACGTGCATGCGCACACATCAGGCCCTGACAGACACATACACAACCAGGTGATTCCCGCGCACGGGTTGGAGCCTTGTCGCGCCTGCGTAAATTTGTGTTTATCTGACCTTTTGCCTATGCAAACTGATAGATGGGACCCACAAGGAATGTGGTCAATTTAACTAGTCAACATGGCGCCACGCAGACTATTTGGCCGGTCAACAGAGTGCAATCCGATGCTGAACTGTGAGCAAGTGACCGTATAATCACCGCAAAACGTATATAGTGACCGTAATCAGCTTATTCTGAAATTCGGTGACCGTATTATGCTTTTCTCTCTGTAGGCCCTCCAAAACTACATCTCTACACATTCTCGCATGTTACATCTAACAACTATGCAATACAGCACTACTACTACACTCTAACACAATAAATCATATGTGTTTTTAGTTTTACTAGATACCATATTGTTACTTATAATTATTCAGTTTGCATACATTAAAATTGCCTTTGAAATGTATGGCCAGTATCATCTACCGCGCAGGAAAAATCCCGCCCTTTCCTGTTTAATCGGGTTTGTATCGATGGATCGTGCGAAACAGCAAAACTATAGTACTATACAGTACAAGTGATAGTTCACTGGGCCGTCGTGTCGTCTACTCCTCCATCGTAAGAGTGGAGCGCTCGCTTTCATAAATCTTCTAGTCCCTTTCACCGACATGTGGGACATCAAGCTACCGGGTCCACGTGCCATACCGGAATATAGTGCAAAGCAGCCGGGGTGAAGCACCCCAGTCATGGCGCCGGCGTAGTGATGAGCAATGAGGCGTCAAATCACAAAGCTGCACCTTTCCACAGTTAAGTTGGAGGGACGAAGCAACCATCATTTCACTCGTTGCTGAATCCGCTTCTCCCTCATCTTCTTCAACTTAACCACGTGTTGCTTCTGCCGTTGTTCTGCCTCATGTGGGACACGGATCGGCTTGGTAAAGCACTGACACGTGGGACCGCATGTTAGCAAACTGCCAGGACATCGTCCTTCGAAAATAAGAAGCCTAATCCTAGACTTACAAAGGGCTACATAGCTGCTACGTATACTTTCCATCTAATCTATATATGCCCCCCTGATTTTCAAGTGGGGTGGGCCTAATCCTCTCCTTTAATCCAATCAAATAGTCCCACATCACATCAGTTCGTAACTTTACGTAAACCATTACGTGGATGTAGCATTGCTCAAATAAGAAACCTCCCCCGCCATCCGCGCGGCAAAATCACCTCCTTTTTACTAATCTCGATTCTATAATTTTTTAGATCAATATAATTGAGATTTGTATAGATAGCACACAGGAGCAAAACCAAGTGGTACGGTTAAGGGCATCCACAATGTGTAGCCAAATGTGAAAATAGCTTTTGGCATCGTGGGAACCATTGTGGACGGTGTTGCCAAAGCCAAAAAGATGGAACCGAAGCTCCCTGATTGATTGATTGAAGGAATAGAAAAATGCAACGTCTCTCCTCTTTCTCCCATGCTTGGATGCATGTAGTACAGTATAGAGCACAGAGTCTACTCCCCTGTCCCTTCTATCACAAATCACAAAGCAGTGAGGCGTCAAATCACAAAAGCACGGACGAAGCAACCATCATTTCACTCTTCGCGGACTTCGCTTCTCCATCATCTTCTTCGAGAAGCCATCTCACCACACTAGTACTCCTAGTAGTACTAGTAAAGGACTTCCTGGATGCAAATAAGACGGTTGTCTCGGCTTGCAGGCGGCACTTGCGAACGACTTACCATGGTCTCCCTCAATGGTGTTCTTCGTCGAACGCACTTCGCCAAACAACCAAAAAAAGGTATCGCCGACGTCACCGCAATGGGGAAGGAAGTCAAATATAGTTACTACCTCCATTTTTTTGTACACAAGGCCAGTATATCAAAATTACAATTTGCAAAGGGCCACTAACACTAATCGAGGCAAAATTGATGGGGTTAGCAACCAAGGACATTAATATCCCGTGCATGCATGCGGAAGTGAGAAGGTTGGTTTGCATGACGCTGCATTAATCAAGCGATGAGGAGTGAGATGGTTAGCTCTTTGGTCTTTGGAGAAAAAATATGCATTAATTGACACGTGAAATGAGGATTTGTATTGATTAAATCCCGCGAAGGAAAACCCCGCCTTTCTTTTTTAACACTAGTACTCCTAGTACGTACGTACTTATCCTGTTTGGGTCTAGGCCTTGCATTGCCAAACTTCGCCACACATTTTTGCCAAGCTTGCCTAAAGTTTTCAAAATGAGAAGGAAGTACACTTGCGCACAGCTGTCGTAGTCGCACCGCACCCTGACACGGTCGCTCCTGCACGTCGCGGTCGCACCGCACCCTCACACAGTCGCTCCTGCATGCTGCAAACCCAACCAAGGGAACGCACCCTCACTGACATGTGCTGTCGCATGTGAACAAACCAAACTCATCCATCCTATCGCCGACACATAATTTTCGTTCATAGAGTATGTTTATCCAACCGCATGTTGGGAAGTATCCGTACGGCCCATGCGGTGGTCTGTTGGGGAAGAAGAAGAGGTGAGGAAGAAGGAAAGAAGGGTTAGGAGATGTAGGATATTCATCCAACCGCTTGAAATGGTAGACTGACCCAAGTCAGGCGACTTGCATAACAAATATATGTTTTTACACAGTAACTAACACCAAATAATGCACCACAAGTAGGATATAATTTTCATCGCATGATTATTGACTTTCGTGCATGCATAGGGAATCACAAACCTTAACACCAATATTCTTACTAGAGCACAATTACTCATCAACATAACTCACATATCATATCATCATATCTCAAAACTATTACTAAGAATCAAGTTTATTTTGTCCAATGATCTTCATGACATTTTTTCCTTTATTTCTTTATCCTTCTTAGATATCTATCACTTTGGGACTAATTTTCATGTGTTGCTTTTCATAATCTCAAACAAATATAAGTGAAGATCATGAGCATAACAAATTTTCTTTTTCTCAAAATAATTTAAGTGAAGCACGAGAGAACTTCTTCAAAATTTTACTAATTCTCAAATAAATCTTAGTGAAGCAAGAGAGCATTTCTTCAAAAATAACAAAGCACACTGTGCTCAAAAAGATATAAGTGAAGCACTAGAGCAAGTCCTAGCTCATAAAAGGTTTAAGTGAAGCACAGAGAGCAATTATAACAAGTCATGATATAATTTTGGCTCTCTCAAATAGGTGTGTCCAGCAAGGATTGATGACTTAAAACACAAAATAAAACAAGCAAAGACACATATCATACAAGACGGTCCAAGTGAGGGAGTCCTGGATTAGGGGGTCCTCGGGCATCCAGGCTATGCGACATGGGCCGGACTAATGGGCTGTGAAGGTACAAGATAGAAGACTCCCCCCCGTGTCCAGAGAGGACTCTCCTTGACATGGAAGGCAAGCTTGGTGTTCGGATATGAAGATTCCTTTCTCTGTAAACCGACTTTGTATAACCCTAGCCCCCTCCGATATCTATATAAACCAGAGGGTTTAGTCCTTAGAGGCAATCATAATCATACATGCTAGAAATCTAGGGTTCAGCCATCACGATCTTGAGGTAGATCAACTCTTGTAACCCCTATACTCATCAAAGTCAATCAAGCAGAAAGTAGGGTATTACCTCCATAAAGAGGGCCCGAACCTGGGTAAACATCATGTCCCTTGCCTCCTGTTACCTTCAATCCTTAGACGCATAGTTCGGGACCCCCTACCCGAGATCTGCCGGTTTTGACACCGACATTGGTGCTTTCATTGAGAGTTCCACTGTGCCGTCGTTAGAAGGCTCGATGGCTCCATCAATCATCTACAACAATGCCGCCGGGAAGGAGACTTTTCTCCCTGGCCAGATTTTTGTATTCAGCGGCTTCGCACTGCGTGCCAACTCAATTGGCCGCCTCGAGCAGATCGACAGCTACGCCCCTGTGAAGGAAATATGCCCTAGAGGCAATAATAAAGTTATTATTTATTTCCTTATTTCATGATAAATGTTTATTATTCATGCTAGAATTGTATTAACCGGAAACATAATACATGTGTGAATACATAGACAAACAGAGTGTCACTAGTATGCCTCTACTTGACTAGCTCGTTAATCAAAGATGGTTATGTTTCCTAACCATGGACAAAGAGTTGTTATTTGATTAACGGGATCACATCATTAGGTGAATGATCTAATTGACATGACCCATTCCATTAGCTTAGCACCCGATCGTTTAGTATGTTGCTATTACTTTCTTCATGACTTATACATGTTCCTATGACTATGAGATTATGCAACTCCCGTTTGCCGGAGGAACACTTTGTGTGCTACCAAACGTCACAACGTAACTGGGTGATTACAAAGGTGCTCTACAGGTGTCTCCAAAGGTACATGTTGGGTTGGCGTATTTCGAGATTAGGATTTTTCACTCCGATTGTCGGAGAGGTATCTCTGGGCCCTCTCGGTAATGCACATCACTTAAGCCTTGCAAGCATTGCAACTAATGAGTTAGTTGCGAGATGATGTATTACGGAACGAGTAAAGAGACTTGCCGGTAACGAGATTGAACTAGGTATTGAGATACCGACGATCGAATCTCGGGCAAGTAACATACCGATGACAAAGGGAACAACGTATGTTGTTATGCGGTCTGACCGATAAAGATCTTCGTAGAATATGTAGGAGCCAATATGGGCATCCAGGTCCCGCTATTGGTTATTGACCGGAGACGTGTCTCGGTCATGTCTACATTGTTGTCGAACCGTAGGGTCCGCACGCTTAAGGTTACGATGACAGTTATTATGAGTTTATGCATTTTGATGTACCGAAGTTAGTTCGGAGTCCCGGATGTGATCACGGACATGACGAGGAGTCTCGAAATGATCGATACATAAAGATTGATATATTGGAAGCCTACATTTGGACATCGGATTCATTCCGGGTGAAATCGGGATTTTACCGGAGTACCGGGGGGTTACCGGAACCCCCCCGGGGGTTAATGGGCCTACATGGGCCATAAGGGAGAAGAGAGGGGCCGGCCAGGGAAGGCCACGCGCCCCCTCCCCCCTAGTACGAATAGGACAAGGAAGGGGGGGGGCGCCCCCTTTCCTCTTCTCCCTCCCCCTTTCCTTCTCCAACAAGGCAAGAGAGGGGGGAGTCCTACTCCCGGTGGGAGTAGGACTCCTCCAGGCGCACCCCTTGGGGCCGGCCGCACCTCCCCCTCCCTCCTTTTTATACGGGGGCAAGGGGGCACCCTAGGACACACAAGTTGATCCTCGTGATCGTTCCTTAGCCGTGTGCGGTGCCCCCTTCCACCATATTCCACCTCGATCATATCGTTGCAGTGCTTAGGCGAAGCCCTGCGTCGGTAGAACATCATCATCGTTACCATGCCGTCGTGCTGACGGAACTCATCCCCGAAGCTTTGCTGGATCGGAGCCCGGGGAGCGTCATCGAGCTGTACGTGTGCTAAGAAATTGGAGGTGCCGGAGTAACGGTACTTGGATCAGTCGGATCGGGAAGACGTACGACTACTTCCTCTATGTTGCATCAACGCTTCCGCTTCGGTCTACGAGGGTATGTAGACAACACTCTCCCCTCTCGTTGCTATGCATCACCATGATCTTGCGTGTGCGTAGGAATTTTTTTGAAATTACTACATTCCCCAACACCCTGGTCATCAGACCAGTTTCGGGAACCTAAACTATGTTGCTGACATCCGAGGAGACTGTCGGATCACGGGTTCTGGCAAAACCCTTGTAGTTCGAACTCCGGGGTGCGCACGAAGATCTCTCCCCCCTAGCTCACGCTCTCACCGCAATCTCAAAGCTCAGCTCGTCGAACCCGAAGAACAAGGGACACAAGAGTTTATATTGGTTCGGGCCACAGATGTGGTGTAATACCCTACTCCAGTGTGGTGTGGTGGATTGCCTTGTAGGCTGAGGATGAACAAGTACAAGGGAAGAACAGCCTCCTGAGGAGAGGTGTTCTTGAGCTCGGTGAGCTTGAGTGGTCAAGGGCGATCTGAATCATCCCTCTCCTTCTAAGGTGGTGGCTAATACTATTTATAGAGGCCCTGGTCCTCTTCCCAAATATTATGCGGGAAGGGATCCCACAACGGCAAATTTGAAGGGGGACAGCTAGTACAAGCCATCCTGACAAAAGGTGGTCTTCGACTACCAAAGGCTCTGGTGGTGACGCCATCATGGGCTCCACGATGACCTTCGTCGTGCCGTCCTGCTGGTCTTGGTCTCGTCGCACCGATATGGAAACCTTTGCCTGATGCTTCGAGACTCCTCGCCTGCCCTTGCCCCTTTAGCACCGAAGAGGCAATGGGTACTCTGCGCCCGCTGGCGCCCGCCTGGCCTTGGTTGTCACGGCTCACGTCATGGGAACTATCGGTGAGGGAGTCCTGGATTAGGGTGTCTCCAGACAGCCGGACTGTATCCTTTGGCCGGACTATTGGACTATGAAGATACAAGATGGAAGACTTCGTCTCGTGTCCGGATGGGACTCTCCTTGGCGTGGAAGGAAAGCTTGGCAATATGGATATGTAGATCTCCTCCTTTGTAACCGACTCTTTGTAACCCTAGCCCCCTCCGGTGTCTATATAAACCGGAGGGTTTAGTCCGTAGGACAAGAACAATCATACCATAGGCTAGCTTCTAGGGTTTAGCCTCTACGATCTCGTGGTAGATCAACTCTTGTAATACTCATATCATCAAGATCAATCAAGCAGGAAGTAGGGTATTACCTCCATCAAGAGGGCCCGAACCTGGGTAAACATTGTGTCCCCCACCTCCTGTTACCATCCGCCTTAGACGCACAGTTCAGGACCCCCTACCCGAGATCCGCCGGTTTTGACACCCACATTGGTGCTTTCATTGAGAGTTCCACTATGCCGCCATCGTAAGGAAGGATGGCTTGTCTCGTTGTCAGGGACAACATCACCTCTGGGGGAGCCCTGGCTATAGGCCAAACTCTCCGACTAGGCGGTTTCGTCATGACCGCCCGTTCGGCCGCTGCGCCAACGATGACTTCTCGGGTCATCAAAAACAGCCTCCACGTCGGCTCGGAGCTTACCGAGCGGATGAATCCAATGGAGATCTCCTCTTTGAACGAGCTCTTGGATTGCATTGCCGCTTTGGGAGTCGCTACGGACTATGATCGGATTGGGCATAAACCTGACCAAAGGGAGATTAACTCTCCGCCGGTCACCCATCAGATAGCAGTGGTGGAGGAACAATGCGGCGATTCTTCCTCTATCTTGAGGACAAGATCTGTCCGGATTCCCGAGCTCTCCGAGCCGGATACCTGTCTACGGGAGGACATCACCCAAAACCTGAACCTAGAATCAGGCAACAGGCCAGACCCACTGGGCGACAAACCGGAGCCCGAACTTCCAAGATCAGAAACTCCTCCTCCCTTGGGTCTCAAACCGGGTCAAGGTCCGGACTTAAATCCACCCACCCACCCAGATATAAACTATCTTTCCCACATTAGACAAGAGCCCCAGGAGACAGTACATCACTATTGGGCCAGATTCCTCCTTGTAATGAACAAGGTCAAGGACTGTCACGAGGAAGACACAATTTCATTCTTTTGCAATAATTGCACGGACAAGGGAATCCTCAATGCCATAAGTCGCCGTGACATAACACGCTAACAAAATTTTGGGATAATCCAGCTCTGACAGAGCCTCCAGTCCGAATTAAAAGGGTGCAATCTCATAAGTCGCCCGACTCAATCACAAAGAAGCAAAAGCCCACTACAGGGCGTGGAACCGTATTGTAGGGATGGCTTAACGGGCCCTGCAAAATTCACAGTACAGCGGATACCATACCAACACACAACTTGAGAGCATGTTAGGTACTCCGGCAGGTGGCCAAGAGCGGTGAGGATCTCCTCATTCAAAACACCATAGAGCACCATCCCGTGGATAACAATACAGTATTGACAGCCTTCGAGACCTTCGCCTCAAATAATAGGCGTAAGCGAGCACTCCGCAGCCTTGCCGAAGTCTGCCACATGGCAACAATAAATCCATGGAGCGACACGGCTATCACCTTCAATGCCAGTGATGAACCCAAATTCCGAACAGCCCGAGCACCAGCCGCCTTGGTCCTCAGTCCAATTGTGGACGGCTTTCGGCTTACTAAAGTGCTCATGGACGGCGCCAGCGGATTAAACCTCATTTATGAGGAGACTCTTCAAAAAATGGAAATAGACAGAAACCGCATTGAGCAAAGCAGCACAACCTTCAGAGGAATCATCCCCAGTCGAGAGGCACGTTGCACTGGGAAATTCACATTAGATGTGGTATTCGGCACTCCGGAGAATTACAGGTCCGAAGAAATTACATTCCAAGTGGCCCCGTTCAGTAGCGGATACCACACCCTTCTAGGGTGGGAAGCATTCATGATCTTCCAAGCCATACCCCATTACGGGTACATGAAGCTCAAAATGCCCGGGCCCAATGGAATCATCACTCTAGCTAGTGATCCGGACATAGCAGTCCGTGCCGAAAACAAAACAGCCGCACTAGCCCTTGAGGCATTATCCGAAGCCTTTGCGGCGGAGGAATTAACTGCGCTGTGCTCCACAGTGGACAGGGACGACATGATACTCGACAAAAGATCCAAGTCCACCTCTTTTAAACCAGCGGATGAAATAGTCAAATTCCAAGTCCACCCAACGGACCCTACAAAAACAGCATCCATTGGGGCACAGTTAAACCCCCTGTAGACGCCGCACTACGGGAGTTCCTGCGCGAGAATTGGGACATATTCGCCTGGCATCCTTCAGACATGCCAGGAATCCCACACAGGCTGGCCGAGCATATCCTTAACATTCTAAATGGATTCAAGTCGGTCAAGCAGACTCTTCGGCGTTTCTCCAAACCTAAGCGACAAGCCATGGGAGAGGAACTAGCCAAGTTACTGGAGGTCAGATTCATTAGAGAAATAAAACATCCAGACTGGCTAGCAAACCTGGTGATGGTACCAAAGAAGGATAAATCCTGGCGCCTATGTGTCGATTTCAAGGACCTTAACAAGGCTTGCCCTAAGGATCCCTTCCCTCTCCCCTGCATTGATCAAATTATCGATGCTACTGCAGGACACAACTCATTGTGCTTCCTCGACGCATACTCCGGTTACCACCAAATTAAGATGGCGGAGTCCGATCAAGCCACAACGGCATTTATCACTCCATACGGCCCCTTATGTTTTAACACAATGCCCTTCGGGCTCAAAAGCGCCGGCGCAACGTATCAACGCATGATTCAGACATGTCTGGAAAAGCAGATTGGCAAAACAGTGGAGGCATACGTAGACGATGTGGTCATTAAAACCAGACACGTCGAATACTTAATAGAAGACTTGAGGCTCATGTTCGACAATCTCCGAACATACGACATCAAGCTCAATCCGGAAAAATGCGTTTTCGGCGTGCCCGCCGGAAAGCTCCTGGGCTTCATAGTCTCCAGTAGAGGAATTGAAGCAAATTCGGCCAAAATCCGAGCTCTGTCACAGTTGGCTATCCCAACTGACCTCAAACAAATCCAGAAGTTAACTTGATGCGTGGCGGCCTTAAGCCGCTTTATCTCCCGATTAGGAGAAAAGGCACTACCCCTTTATCGCCTTCTTCGGCGCACCGAACACTTCGAGTGGACGGACGCGGCCACGGCCGGATTGGAAGAAATAAAAGCCGGTCACCAATCCAATCTTGGCCGCGCCAAATGTCGGCGAACCAATGCTGTTATATATAGCGGCAACTCACCAAGTTGTAAGCGCAATGCTCGTCGTTGAACGAGAGACGGACGAACATAAATTCCCACTTCAAAAGCCGGTATATTATGTGTCCACTGTCCTCAATCCATGCAAATCACGGTACCCACATTATCAAAAGATAGCATACGCGATATTTATGGCATCCCGGAAATTACGACACTACTTTCAAGAGTGTTCAATTACTGTGGCCTCGGAAGTACCACTCAACGACATAATAAACAACAGCGATGCCATGGGCCGGATATTCCCAAATGGGCCATTGAGCTCCTCCCATTCGACATAACATATAGACCTCGGCGAGCCATTAAGTCGCAAGTACTGGCCGATTTTGTCGCCGAGTGGACAGAAGCCGAACTCCCTAAAGAGTACGACGCGTACTCCAATTGGATAATGCACTTTGATGACTCTAAAATGCTGGCCGGTCTGGGGGCTGGCGTCGTCCTGACGTCCCCCACCGGAGATACAGTCCAATACGTACTCCAAATACTATACACAGACTCCAACAACGCAGCCGAATACGAGGACCTATTACATGGTCTCCGGATGGCAGTTTCCATGGGCATTCAACGCCTGGAGGTGCGTGGGGACTCAAACCTCACAATATCTCAAATAAATGGAGACTTCGATGCCAAGGATCCGAAAATGGCGGCATATCGCAACGCCGTCCTCAAAATGTCAGCTCGGTTCGAGGGGCTTGAATTCCACCATGTGGCTCGGGAAAACAATCAGGCGGCGGATATCCTCGCCCGTATCGGCGCTAAGCGCGACCCTGTCCCACCTAACATCTTTTTGGAAAGGTTGTTTAAGCCATCCGTGGTATGGGAAGGGGACACCGGTAATAATAGTCCGGACCCGGCCACAACACCAGATACCGAACACTCTGACACAATCGGCAGCTTTGCCACCCAAATTAAACCTTCAGCCCACGTGATAATGGCCGTCATCGCCCCGTGGACAGAACCATTCCTGGCCTACCTAACTAGGCAGGAACTACCCGAGGACCAAAATGAGGCACGCTGCATAGTGCGGTGATCTAAAGCCGACAAGGTCCATGAGGGAGAGCTCTATAAGAAAAGCACTACCGGAGTCCTTCAAAGGTGCATCTCCGAAGAGGAAGGGCGGAAGCTTTTGGCAGAAATCCATGCTGGACTCGGCGGCCACCACGCCGTAGCCTGGGCCCTTGTAAGCAAGGCCTTTCGTACATGTTTCTATTGGCCGACGGCCCGAGCAGATGCACAGGATCTGGTCCAACGTTGCGTCGGTTGCCAGCTTTTTGCAAACCAAAGCCATATGCCGCCTACCGCTCTCCAAACAATCCCCATTACTTGGCCCTTTGCGGTCTGGGGGCTTGATATGGTCGGACCCCTCAAAGGGGGAACCCATAAGAAAAAATACTTACTGGTCATGGTGGATAAATTCACCAAATGGATAGAAGCCAAACCTGTTAAAACGGCTGAATCCGGACCGGTGATAGACTTCATATCTGGGGTTGTACGCTGTTATGGCATCCCCCACAGCATCATCACTAACAACGGCACGAACTTTACAGCCGACGAGGTAAAACTTTGGTGCAGCAACATGGGCATTAAGCTCGATTATGCTTCTGTCTATCACCCGCAAACTAACGATCAAGTCGAGCGAGAAAATGGTCTTATCATGAGCGTCATCAAACCTAGATTAGTGCGGTCCTTATAGGAATCAAACACGCACTGGGTAGAGGAGCTCGACTCCGTACTATAGGGGCTGCGGACCATGCCGAATCGCACTACCGGATACACACGGGTTTTTATGGTGTACGATGCAGAGGCGGTTCTGCCTTGCGACATAATTCATGACTCACCTCGAGTGCGCATGTATGAAGAAAAAGAGGCCGAGCTCGATCGACAGGACAGTTTGGACTCCCTGGAGGAGGAGCGCGATGTGGCAAAAGCCCGTTCCGCATTCTATCAGCAATAGGCTCGAAGGTATCAAAGCAGAGAAGTACGGGCCAAAACATATAACATTGGCGAACTAGTTCTACGCCTGCCGGAGAATAAAAAGAACAAGCTCAAGCCCAAATGGGAAGGTCCCTTCATTATTGACCAGGTTCTGACAGGTGGAGCGTACCGTCTGCGGGATGCATTAGACAGTCGACTCGAGCCAAATCCATGGAATGCAGCCAGACTCCAAAGATTCTATGCCTAGTGCCGGACTCTATGTTCATCTCCTTACCCCCGTCAATTTTTTACATATCCGTTATCTGTCTTTTCTCTCTTTCTTTCTTCTTTTTCCTTAAGGCCTTAAAACGCTAACTTGTGTCTTGACTGCACAATCTTGATGCGTTAACCGCGCTCATTATACCTGGGGGCTTCTTATGCAGAAGCTTAATATAACTATTTTTCTGGGCTTTATGCCCCACACATGTGTTATTCTTCCACATGTACCTTTTTTTGCCATTATATGCATCGATATGACTTAAGTTTTGGCCAAGCTGGGTTGCCTGTCTCTTGTGTTTATGCCCTACGTTCCCGTTAATTCGGTTAGGGCATAAGGGGAGCACCTCTGCGATTGTTACTTCTGGGTCAGCCGGATGTGTACCTCAGACTGGGTGAAGCCTAAAGCTAGCGTTCTTAAGGGAATATTCGGTCGGTGAATAAAAGATGACTTTTATTTATTTTAATACATGCCCCTAGATGTTTATAGCCCACGTCTCTTTTCGCAGTTCAGACATGCACTTTAGGGCATGCGTACCCAGGGAAAGGAACCCTTAACGAAACTATTCTCCCTGGAAGATGTTTCTTACTATCCATGTAATATAACATAGCTAGTTGGGTACTTGTCTATTCAAGCACTTATGACCCCTACACCTGGTTTCCACGCATGCCCCGGTTTTTATATAACCGAGCGGGTATTCGGATACACTCCAGACTATCGGGTCCAGAGGTCGAAGCGAAAAGGTCCGCCATGACAAATGATTTACAATCAGGCTAGGGACATTATATATGTCACTTAAAGTACACAGTCACTTAGACCGACTAAATTCTTCTTCTATACCATCCAACAGGCTGTCTAGCCTACAATCCTGTTGGGAATACTTCGCGGCTAATTCTAGTTGGTCATATACCAAACTGACGGGGATCTCTTTCCCATCGGGCCCCACAGGTCCGACCTTGGCCATGTGGTTGAGGTCAGCTTTGGTATATCGCGTCTTCACCATGGCCAAGGCTTCCCTTGCGCCTTGTCGGCAGGCTGATATCTTCCATAATCGGAAGCGCCGCCGTGCTCCCTTGACCTTCTCTATAAGCTCCCCCACGCCTCCTGGCGGGGAGGCGGATGGCCACAAGGCTTGGGCAATACCCTGCATCACCTGCCGAACTTGTTCGTGCAGTTGTGATAGCTCTGGTAGAAGATCACCCGCAGACCCGGGCATCTTCTCCACGGGATGACCCGTCAGCATACCTGCAGATATAACTCTGTTAGCCGGCTTCTTCGCCGAACTGTTTAAAAAGTTCGTTCAAGCACTTACTGAAAATGCCGCGTCGAAGCCGCTTATTCTCCTTGACGGAGTCCGCAAGATGGGCTCGGACATCTTTCAGTTCCACGCCCAGCTAGATATTGGCGTCCTGGAGATCATTTTTCTCCTGCCTGACCCGCGTAAGCACGCGCTCGCCAGCATTTAGCTGTCGATTAGCACGTTGCGCATCCCCTGGCACGGCCTCCAGAGTCATATGCAACATCTCTTGTTAGATTTGCATCCATGCCCCATACTCTGATACTTGTCATTCTTTGCAATGGAAACAAGTGTTACCAGAGGGAGCCTTCTCAGACTCCTTCAACGCGACAACTGCCGCCCGTAGCTGGGCTTTGCATTCTTCTAGCTCTTGAGACAATTGGGTATTCTTCTCTATAAGAACCTGCACAAATAATGATCCTTAAATCAGTTGTGTCAACTGTTTCAAGTCTCAGGGGCTACTGATATATATAATCATCAGAATTTCTTACCCGTATATCCTTTACATACTGGTCCGTGGCTATGGCAAGACCATTTTGAGCAGCACGGATGTACGCGTCTCCTGAGTTGAAGGCATCAAACGCCTCTTGGGAGAAACAAGCGTCACGGAGTACGGCCCGGCGACGCCTGTGATTCATGGCGCTCTCCACTTTGGAATTTGTAGCGGATATTTTATCCGCATCCTATGTAGGAGGAGCATCCGGCGTTCGCCCCGTGTTAGCTTCCGCCTCTATGTCCGGCCCTAGAGCCCGACTGGTGGAGGCGTGATCGACAACCTCTCCGGATATAGTCCGGCGAGCGTTTTTCCTACTAGGAAACATGGACGTTATTATATTTTAAAATACGATAACCACGGAGCGAGGTTCTGTATCATACCTCTGCACCGACGTCTCAGTCCTGACCGCCTTCCTCTTTAGCCTACCAAGCTTCGGTGCCCCTTGTTGGCGAGTCACTGCGGGTTCGGCATGGCGTCCCGAGGGCCTTCCTTGTAAGACACCATATATGTGCGGTAGGTGAAGTGCATAAAAGGGGATCCTTCTCAGAAGTTGGCACTCTGGTTTTTCATATATGTGATGCAGGGAGTAGCCCCGGATAGTTGGTTGTGATGGCCACCGTGGCATCATCGTAGCTCAATTGATAGAATGTCCTGTCGATCAGCTCCACAAATATGTCTGGATCCTCTTCGAGTCCGGGATCGAGGGCCCGGTTAGGGTCCTCCGGTTGTGGAGGTGGGCTGTTGACCTCCCTTACAGCTTTTCGTAGTTCCTGCCATGAAACGGCAAGGTGAGTACTTATGACGAAGAATGCGGGAAGGCTGGGAGTAAAAAGTGACAGCTCACCCAGCTTGGAGGGTTGTACATGGAGAATCCATCTCGTGGCTTAATACGGATGAACTCCTCTTCCTCTCCCTTGTACAAATCAGACAGAATTTTTTCTAGAGCAGCAACTAAGTCCGGTCCCTTACCCCGCAGCGGGTAGCATCATCTTCCCCGTTAAAGTGCCACATGGGGTGCCCTCGATATTGAAGTGGCTGTACCCCCCGCATTATACATATTGACATAACCTCGGTTATTGTCAATCCTGATTGTGCCAGCACTTTTATCCGGCCCATCAGGTAAAGGACTTCTCTGTTATCTTCCTCCTAAGGGCTCCGTGGGCGCTAGCTTCGGCGTTTCTTCAAAGGGGCATTGTCGAACTTGGGAAGACCCATCCGAAAAGGATCTGGAAGGGGGACGTCCTCCATGTAAAACCACTCTAAAGGCCAGTCTTCGGATGTCTTCTTTGGGGTACCGGACAGGTATCCGGTCCCGGCGATGCGCCATATTTCGGCTCCGCCCACTTGATATATTGACCCTTTCTGTGTACGGGGCACCAGGCAGAATAGCTTCTTCCACAGCGCGAAATGAGCTTCGCAACCTAGAAAAAGCTCACAAAGGGCAACATAACCAGCGATGTGTAATATGGAAGCGGGGGTGAAGTTATGCAACTGGAGGCCATAAAACTCCAGGAGCCCGCGGAGGAACGGATGGATTGGAAATCCAAGTCCCCTTAATAAATAAGGGACAAGGCATACCCGCTCCCCCTTGGAGGGATTGGGAAAGCTCTCCGCTTGCTCCCCGCCATTATAGGTGGCGAGCCCGGCTCGAATGGGGACCATATACGCTGGAGGGAGAAATCCCTGGGTCTGTAACTCTACTAATTGGCTGTGCGGGACGAAACACTTCTTCTAATCTCTGGGCTTAGGGCTACGGGAGCGAGAGGAGGAGCTGCAATGGCCGGCCATGCTGGAATGGATTTTTTTGAGCGCGCTCCGATGGATACTCGCCGTGGGAGGATGGTGTGATTTGGATCTAAGAATCCCCGTCTCTTTAATAGACAGTTTACTCACATGGCTAGGGTGGCAAATGTAAAAATGCCCTGGCTTCTTGCATTCGCTGTACACACCTTTTGAGAGAGCCATACATGAATTGGAATTTGTTAGAATACTCTTTGTGCTTCACTTATATCTTTTGAGCTATATAGTTTTGCTCTAGTACTTCACTTATATCTTTTAGAGCATGGTGGTGGATTTGTTTTAAAGAAACAATTGATCTCTCATGCTTCACTTAGATCATTTTGAGAGTCTTAAATAAGCATGGTAATTTGCTTAATAATCTTAATATGCTTGGTATTCAAGATTTGTAAAACTTTCTTTTGAGTGCGTTGAATACTAAGAAAAGTTTTATGCTTGATGATTGTTTTGAGATATGGAGGTGATAATATCAAAGTCGTGCTAGTTGAGTTGTTGTGAATTTGAGAAATGCTTGTGTTGAAGTTTGCAAGTCCCGTAGCATGCACATATGGTAAACGTTATGTAACAAATTTGAAACATGAGGTGTTCTTTGGTTGTCCTCCTTATGAGTGGCGGTCGGGGACGAGCGATGGTCTTTTCCTACCAATCTATCCCCCTAGGAGCATGCGCGTAGTGCTTCATTTTTGATGGCCTGTAGATTTTTGCAATAAGTATGTGAGTTCTTTATGACTAATGTTGAGTCCATGGATTATACGCACTCTCACCCTTCCATCATCGCTAGCCTCTTCGGTACCGTGCATTGCCCTTTCTCACATTGAGAGTTGGTGAAACTTCGCCGGTGAATCCAAACCCCGTGATATGATACGCTCTTTCACACATAAACCTCCTTATATCTTCCTCAAAACAGCCACCATACCTACCTATTATGGCATTTCCATAGCCATTCCGAGATATATTGCCATGCAACTTTCCGCCACTCCGTTCATCATGACACCTTCATCATTGTCATATTGCTTAGCATGATCATGTAGTTGACATAGTATTTGTGGCAAAGCCACCGTTCATAATTCTTTCATACATGTCACTCTTGATTCATTGCATATCCCGGTACACCGCCAGAGGCATTCATATAGAGTCATACTATGTTCTAGTATCGAGTTGTAATCATTGAGTTGTAAATAAATAGAAGTGTGATGATCATCATTTAGTAGAGCGTTGTCCCAATAAAAAAAGGCCAAAAGAAAAAAAAGAAGGCCAAAAAAAGGAAAAAAAGAGAAATAAAAAGGGGCAATGCTACTATCCTTTTTCCACACTTGTGCTTCTAAGTAGCACCATAATTTTCATGATAGAGAGTCTCTTGTTTTGTCACTTTCATATACTAGTGGGAATTTTTCATTATAGAACTTGGCTTATATATTCCAAAAATGGGCCTCCTCAAGTGCCCTAGGTCTTCGTGAGCAAGCAAGTTGGATGCACACCCACTTAGTTTCTTTTGTTGAGCTTTCATACATTTATAGCTCTAGTGCATCTGTTGCATGGCAATCCCTACTCCTTGCATTAACATCAATCGATGGGTATCTCCATAGCCCATTGATTAGCCTCGTTGATGTGAGATCTTCTCCTTTTTGTCTTCTCCACATAACCCCCATCATCATATTCTATTCCACCCATAGTGCTATATCCATGGCTCACGCTCATATATTGCGTGAAAGTCTATAAGTTTGAGATTACTAAAGTATGAAACAATTGCTTGGCTTGTCATTGGGGTTGTGCATGATGAGAGCATTCTTGTGTGACGAAAATGGAGCATGACTAAACTATATGATTTTGTAGGGATGAACTTTCTTTGGCCATGTTGTTTTGAGAAGACATAATTGCTTAGTTAGTATGCTTGAAGTATTATTATTTTTATGTCAATATGAACTTTTGTCTTGAATCTTTCGGATCTGAATATTCATACCACAATTAAGGAGTATTACATTGAAATTATGCCAAGTAGCACTCTGCATCAATTTTTTTATCATTTACCTACTCGAGGACGAGCATGAATTAAGCTTGGGGATGCCTGATACGTCTCCAACGTATCTATATTTTTGATTGCTCCATGCTATATTATCTACTGTTTTGGACCATATTGGGCTTTATTTTCCACTTTTATATTATTTTTGGGACTAACCTATTAACCAGAGGCCCAGCCCAGAATTGCTGTTTTTTGCCTATTTCAGAGTTTCGAAGAAACGAAATATCAAACGGAGTCCAAACGGAATGAAACCTTCGGGAACGTGATTTTCTCACCGAATATGACCCAGGAGACTTGGACCCTACGCCAGGGAAGATTTGAGGTGGGCACGAGGTAGGGGGGCGTGCCCTCCCCCCAGTCGCGCCCCCACCCTCGTGGGGCCCACGAAGCTCCACCGACGTACTTCTTCCTCCTACATATACCTACGTACCCCCAAACGATCAGAGACGGAGCCAAAAACCTAATTCCACCGCCCCAACCTTCTGTACCCACGAGATCCCATCTTGGGGCCTGTTCCGGAGCTCCGCTGGAGGGGGCATCCACCCCTCCGATGAAGTGTGAGTAGTTTACCTCAGACCTTCGGGTCCATAGTTAGTAGCTAGATGGCTTCTTCTCTCTTTTTGGATCTCAATACAATGTTCTTCCCCTCTCTCATGGAGATCTATTCAATGTAATCTTCTTTTTGCGGTGTTAAGACTGATGAATTGTGGGTTTATGATCAAGATTATCTATGAACAATATTTGAATCTTCTCTGAATTCATTTATGTATGATTGGTTATCTTTGCAAGTCTCTTTGAATTATCAGTTTGGTTTGTCCTACTAGATTGGTTTTTCTTGCAATGGGAGAAGTGCTTAGCTTTGGGTTCAATCTTGCGGTGTCCTTTCCTAGTGACAGTAGGGGCAGCAAGGCACGTATTGTATTGTTGCCATCGAGGATAACAAGATGGGGTTTTTATCATATTGCATGAATTTATCCCTCTACATCATGTCATCTTGCTTAAGGCGTTACTCTATTTTCTTGAACTTAATACTCTAGATGCATGCTGGATAGCGGTCGATGAGTGGAGTAATAGTAGTAGATGCAGGCAGGAGTCGGTCTACTTGTCTCGGACGTGATGCCTATATACATGATCATACCTAGATATTCTCATAACTATGCTCAATTCTGTCAATTGCTCAACAGTAATTTGTTCACCCACCGTAGAATACTTATGCTCTTGAGAGAAGCCACTAGTGAAATCTATGGCCCCCGGGTCTATCTCCATCGTATTAATCTTCCATCACTTTATTATTACTTTGCTTTTTTTACTTTGCATCTTTATCACAAAATACCAAAAATATTATCTATCATCTCTATTAGATCTCACACTCTTAAGTGACCGTGAAGGGATTGACAACCCCTATTCGTGTTGGTTGCGAGGAGTTATTTGCTTTGTGTAGGTACGAGGGACTCGCGCGCAGCCTCCTACTGGATTGATACCTTGGTTCTCAAAAACTAAGGGAAATACTTACGCTACTTTGCTGCATCATCCTTTCCTCTTCAAGGAAATCCAACGCAGTGCTCAAGAGGTAGCAGCTGCGAAGCTCACTTCGAGCTGTGGAAGAGGCTATTATGCCTTGTGCCCCGTACACAGAAGGGGTCAATATATCAAGTGTGAGGAGCGTAAATATGGCGCATCGCCGGGACCGGATACCTGTCCGGTACCCTGAAGAAGACGTCCGAAGACTGGCCTTTGGAGTGGTTTTACATGGAGGATGTCCCCCTTCCAGATCCTATTCGGATGGGTCTTCCCGAGTTTGACAATGCCCCTTTGAAGAAACGCCAAAGCTGGCGTCCACGGAGCCCTCAGGAGGAAGATAACGGAGAAGTCCTTTACCTGATGGGGCGGATAAAAGTGCTGGCTCAATCAGGACTGACAATAATCGAGGTTATGTCTATATGTATAATGCAGGGGGTACAACCACTTCAATATCGAGGGCACCCCATGTGGCACTTTAACAGGGAAGATGATGCCACCCGCTGCGGGCGTAAGGGACCAGACTCAGTTGCGGCTCTAGCAAAAATTCTGTCCGATTTGTACAAGGGAGAGGAAGAGGAGTTCATCCGCATTAAGCCACGGGATGGATTCTCCATGTACAACCCTCCAAGCTGGGTGAGCTATCACTTTTTACTCCCAGTCTTCCCGCATTCTTCGTCATAAGTATTTACCTTGCCGTTTCATGGCAGTAACTGCGAAAAGCTGTAAGGGAGGTTAACAGCCCACCTCCACAACCGGAGGACCCTGACCGGGCCCTCGATCCCAGACTCGAACAGGATCTGGACATATTTGTGGAGCTGATCGACAGGACATTCTATCAATTGAGCTGTGATGATGACATGGTGGCCATCATAGCCCACTATCCTGGGCTACTCCCTGCATCTCATGTAAGAAGAATCAGAGTCCCAACTTCTGAGAAGGATCCCCTTTTATGCACTTCACCTACCGTACACATATGGTGTCTTACAGGGAAGGCCCTCGGGATGCCATGCCAAACCCGCGGTGACTCGCCAAAAAGGGGCACCGAAGCCGGGTAGGCTAGAAAGGAAGGCGGCCAGGACCGAGACGCCGGCGCAGAGGTATGATACAGAACCTCGCTCCGTGGTTGTCGTCTTTTAAAACATAATAATTTCCATGTTTCCTAGTAGGAAAAACGCTCGCCGGACTATATCCGGAGAGGTTGCCGATCACGCCTCCACCAATCGGGCTCCAGGGCCAGACATAGAGGCGAAGCTAACGCAGGGCGAACGCCGGATGCTCCTTCTACAGAGGATGCAGATAGACTATCCTCTACAAATTCTGAAGTGGAGAGCGCCATGAATCACAGGCGTCGTCGGGCCGTACTCCGTGACGCTTGTTTCTCCCAAGAGGCGTTTGATGCCTTCAACTCAGGAGATGCGTACATCCGTGCTGCTCAAAATGGTCTTGCCAAAGCCACGGACCAGTATGTAAAGGATATACGGGTAAGAAAATCTGATGATTATATATATCAGTAGCCCCTGAGACTTGAAACAGTTGACACAACTGATTTAAGGATCATTATTTGTGCAGGTTCTTATAGAGAAGAATACCCAATTGTCTCAAGAGCTGGAAGAGTGCAAAGCCCAACTACGGGCCGCGGTTGCCACGTTGAAAGAGTTCGAGTAGGGACCCTCTGGTAACACTTGTTTCTATTGCAGAGAATTATAGGTACCATATAGTATGCGGCATGCATGCAAATCTAACAATAGATGTTGCAGATGACTCCGGAGTGAATCCGGAGGCCGTGCCGGGGGATGCGCAACGTGCTAATCGACAGCTAAATGCTGGCGAGCGCGTGCTTACGCGGGTTAGGCAGGAGAAAAATGATCTCCGGGACGCCAATCTCCAACTGGGCGTGGAACTGAAAGATGTTCGAGCCCAGCTTGCGGACTCCGTGAAGGAGAATAAGCGGCTTCGATGCGGCATTTTCAGTGAGTGCTTGAACGAACTTTTGAAAGTGTTCGGCGAAGAAGCTGGCTAATAGAGTTATGTCTCCAGGTATGCTGACAGGTCGTCCCGCAGAGGAGATGCCCGGGTCTACGGGTGATCTTCTACCAGAGCTCTCACAACTACACGAACAAGTTCGGCAGGTGATGCAGGGTATTGCCCAAGCCTTGTGGCCATCCGCCTCCCTGCCAGGAGGCATGGGGGAGCTTATAGAGAAGCTTAAGGGAGCGCGGCGGCGCTTCCGATTATGGAAGATATCAGCCTGCCGACAAGGTGCAAGGGAAGCCTGGGCCATGGTGAAGACGCGATATACCAAAGCTGACCCAAACCACATGGCCGAGGTCGGACCTATGGGGCCCGATGGGAAAGAGATCACCGTCAGTTTGGTGTATGACCATGTAGAATTAGCCGCAAAGTATTCCCAACAAGATTGTAGGCTAGACAGCCTGTTGGATGGTATAGAAGAAGAATTTAGTCAGTCTAAGTGACAGTGTACTTTAAGTGACATATATAATGTCCCCAGCCGTATTGTAAATCATTTGTCATGGCGGACCTTTTCGCTTCGATCTCTGGACCCAATAGTCCAGAGTGTATCCGAATACCCACTCGGTTATGTAAAAATCGGGGTATGCGTGGAAACCAGGCGTATGGGTCATAAGTGCTTGAACAGACAAGTCCCAACTAGCTATGTTATATTACATGGATAGTAAGAAACATCTTCCAGGGAGAATAGTTCCGTTAAGGGTTCCTTTCCCTGGGTACGCATGCCCTAATGTGCATGCCCGAACTGTGAAAAGAGACGCAGGCTATAAACATCTGGGGGCATGTATCAAAAATAAATAAAAGTAATCTTTTGTTCACCGACCGAATATTCCCTTAAGAACGCTAGCTTTCGGTTTCACCCAGTCTGAGGTACACATCCGGCTGACCCGGTAGTAACAATCGCAGAGGTGCTCCCCTTATGGCCTAGCCGAATTAACGGGAACGTAGGGCATAAACACAAGAGCCAGGCAACCCAGCTTGGCCAAAACTTAAGTCATATCGATGCATATATTGGCAAAAAAAGGTACATGTGGAAGAATAACACATGTGTGGGGCGTAAAGCCCAGAAAAGTAGTTATATTAAGCTTCTGAATAAGAAGCCCCCAAGTATAATGAGAGCGGTTAGCGTGTCAAGATTGTGTAGTCAAGACACAAGTTAGCCTAGGCGTAGAGTCCGGCACTAGGCGTAGAATCTTCGGATATGCAAAAAGAAGAAAGAAACAGAGAAAAGACAGATAGCGGATATGCAAAAAATTGACGGGGGTAAGGAGACGAACATAGAGTCCGGCACTAGGCGTAGAATCTTCGGAGTCTGGCTGCGTTCCATGGGTTTGGCTCGAGTCGATTGTCCGATGCATCCCGCAGACGGTACGCTCCACCGGTCAGAACTTGGTCGATAATGAAGGGACCTTCCCATTTGGGCTTGAGCTTGTTCTTGTTCTTCTCCGACAGGTGTAGAACTACTTCGCCAACATTATAAGTTTTGGCCCGTACTTCTCCGCTTTGATACCTTCGAGCCTGTTGCTGATAGAATGCGGAACGGGGTTTTGCCACGTCACGCTCCTCCTCCAGGGGGTCCAAACTGTCCTGCCGATCGAGCTCGACCTCTTTTTCTTCATACATGCGCACTCGAGGTCAGTCTTGAATTATGTCACAGGGCAGAACCGCCTCTGCGCCGTACACCATAAAAAACGGTGTGTATCCGGTAGTGCGATTTGGCGTGGTCCGCAGCCCCCATAGTACAGAGTCGAGCTCCTCTACCCAGTGCGTGTTTGATTCCTTTAAGGACCGCACTAATCTGGGTTTAATGCCTCTCATGATAAGACCATTTGCTCATTCGACTTGACCGTTAGTTTGCGGGTGATAGACAGAAGCATAATCGAGCTTAATGCCCATGTTGCTGCACCAAAGTTTTACCTCGTCGGCTATAAATTTCGAGCCATTGTCGGTGATGATGCTGTGGGGGATGCCATAACGGTGTACAACCCCGGATATGAAGTCTATCACCGGTCCGGATTCAGCCGTTTTGACTGGTTTGGCTTCTATCCATTTGGTGAATTTATCCACCATGACCAATGGGTATTTTTTCTTATGGGTTCCCCCTTTGAGGGGTCCGACCATATCAAGCCCCTAGACCGCAAAAGGCCAAGTAATGGGGATTGTTTGGAGAGCGGTAGGCGGCATATGGCTTTGGTTTGCAAAAAGCTGGCAACCGACGCAACGTTGAACAAGGTCCTGTGCGTCTGCTCGGGCCGTCGGCGAATAGAAACCTGTACAGAAGGCCTTGATTACAAGGGCCCGGGCTGCGGCGTGGTGGCCGCCGAGTCCAGCATGGATTTCTGCCAAAAGCTTCCGCCCTTCCTCTTCGGAGATGCACCTTTGAAGGACTCCGGTAGTGCTTTTCTTATAAAGCTCTCCCTCGTGGACCTTGTAGGCTTTGGACCGCCGCACTATGCAGCGTGCCTCATTTTGGTCCTCGGGAAGTTCCTGCCTGGTTAGGTAGGCCATGAATGGTTCTGTCCACGGGGCGATGACGACCATTATCACGTGGGCTGAAGGTTTAATTTGGGTGGCAAAGCTGCCGATTGTGTCAGAGTGTTCGGTATCTGGTGTTGTGGCCGGGTCCGGACTATTGTTACCGGTGTCCCCTTCCCATACCATAGATGGTTTAAACAGTCTTTCCAAGAAGATGTTAGGTGGGTTGGGGTCGCGCTTAGCACCGATACGGGCGAGGATATCCGCCGCTTGATTGTTTTCTCGAGCCACATGGTGGAATTCAAGCCCCTCGAACCAAGCTGACATTTTGAGGATGGCGTTGCGATATGCTGCCATTTTCGGATCCTTGGCATCAAAGTCTCCATTTATTTGAGATATTGTGAGGTTCGAGTCCCCACGCACCTCTAGGCGTTGAATGCCCATGGAAACTGCCATCCGGAGACCATGTAATAGGGCCTCGTATTCTGCTGCATTGTTGGAGTCTGTGTATAGTATTTGGAGTACGTATTGGACTGTATCTCCGGTGGGGGACGTCAGGACGACGCCAGCCCCTAGACCAGCCAGCATTTTAGAGCCGTCAAAGTGCATGATCCAATTGGAGTACACGCCGTACTCTTTAGGGAGTTCGGCTTCTGTCCACTCGGCAACAAAATCGTCCAGTACTTGCGACTTAATGGCTCGCCGAGGTCTATATGTTATGTCGAACGGGAGGAGCTCGATGGCCCATTTGGCAATCCGGCCAGTGGCATCGCAGTTGTTTATTATGTCGTTGAGTGGTACTTCCGAGGCCACCGTGATTGAACACTCTTGAAAGTAGTGTCGTAGTTTCCAGGATGCCATAAATACCACGTATGCTATCTTTTGATAATGTGGGTACTGTGATTTGCATGGAGTGAGGACAGTGGATACATAATATACCGACTTTTGTAGTGGGAATTTATGTCCGTCCATCTCTCGTTCGACGACGACCACTGCACTTACAACTTGGTGAGTTTCCGCTATATATAACATCATTGGTTCGCCGACATTTGGCGCGGCCAAGATTGGGTTGCTGGCCAAGATGTCTTTTATTTCTTCCAATCCGGCCGTGGCCGCGTCCGTCCACTCTAAGTGTTCGGTGCGCCGAAGAAGGCGATAAAGGGGTAGTGCCTTTTCTCCTAATCGGGAGATAAAGCGGCTTAATGCCGCCATGCATCCAGTTAACTTCTGGATTTGCTTGAGGTTAGTTGGGATAGCCAACTGTGACAGAGCTCGGATTTTAGCCGGATTTGCTTCAATTCCTCTATTGGAGACGATGAAGCCCAGGAGCTTTCCGGCGGGCACGCTGAAAACGCATTTTTCTGGATTGAGCTTAATGTTGTATGTTCGGAGATTGTCGAACATGAGCCTCAAATCGTCTATTAAGGATTCGACGTGTCTGGTTTTAACGACCACATCGTCTACATATGCCTCCACTGTTTTGCCGATCTGTTTTTCCAGACATGTCTGAATCATGCGTTGATACGTTGGACCGGTGTTTTTGGCCCGAAGGGCATTGTGTTAAAACAGAAGGGGCCGTATAGAGTAATAAATGCCGTTGCAGCTTGATCAGACTCCGCCATCTTAATTTGGTGGTAGCCGTAGTATGCGTCGAGGAAGCACAATGAATCGTGTCCCGCAGTAGCGTCGATAATTTGATTGATGCGGGGGAGGGGGAAGGGATCCTTGGGGCAAGCCTTGTTAAGGTCCTTGAAATCGACACATAGGCGCCAGGATTTATCCTTCTTTGGTACCATCACCAGGTTTGCTAGCCTATCCGGATGTTTTATTTCTCTAATAAATCTGGCCTCCAGTAAATTAGCTAGCTCCTCTCGCATGGCTTGTCGCTTAGGTTCGGAGAAATGCCAAAGAGTCTACTTGACCGGCTTGAATCCCTTTAGAATGTTATGGCTATGCTCGGCCAGCCTGCGTGGGATTCCTGGCATGTCTGAAGGATGCCAGGCGAATATGTCCCAATTCTCGCGCAGGAACTCCCCTAGTGCGGCGTCTACAACGCGGTTTAACTATGCCCCGATGGATGCTGTTTTTGTGGGGTCCGTTGGGTGGACTTGGAATTTGACTATTTCGTCCACTGGTTTAAAAGAGGTGGACTTGGATATTTTTTCTAGTATCACGTCGTCCCTGTCCACTGTGGAGCGCAGCGCAGTTAATTCCTCCGCCATGAGGGCTTCCAATAACGCCTCGAGGGCCAGTGCGGCTGTTTTGTTTTCGGCGCGGAGTGCTGTGTCCGGATCACTAGCTAGAGTGATGATTCCATTGGGCCCGGGCATTTTGAGCTTCATGTACCCGTAATGGGGTATGGCTTGGAAGACCGTGAATGCCTCCCGCCCTAAAAGGGCGTGGTGTCCGCTACTGAACGGGGCCACTTGGAATGTAATTTCTTCGGACCTGTAATTCTCCGGAGTGCCGAATACCACATCTAGTGTGATTTTCCCAGCGCAACGTGCCTCCCGACTGGGGATGATTCCTCTGAAGGTCGTGCTGCTTTGCTCAATGCGGTTTCTCTCTATTTCCATTTTTTGAAGAGTCTCCTCATAGATGAGGTTTAATCCGCTGCCGCTGTCCATGAGCACTTTAGTAAGCCGAAAGCCATCCACAATTGGACTAAGGACCAAGGCGGCTGGTGCTCGGGCTGTTCAGAATTTAGGTTCGTCACTGGCATTGAAGGTGATAGCCGTGTCGCTCCATGGATTTATTGCTGCCATGTGGCAGACTTCGACAAGGCTGCGGAGTGCTCGCTTACGCCTATTATTTGAGGCGAAGGTCTCGAAGACTGTCAATACTGTATTATTATCCATGGGATGGTGCTCTGCGGTGTTTTGAATGAGGATATCCTCACCGCTTTTGGCCACCTGCCGGAGTACCCAACATGCTCTAAGGCTGTGTGTTGGTATGGTATCCGTTGTACTGTGAATTTTGCAGGGCCCGTTAAGCCATCCCTCCAATATGGTTCCACGCCCTGTAGTGCGATTTTGCTTCTTTGTAATTGAGTCGAGCGACTTATGAGAGTGCACCCTTTTAGTTCGGACTGGGGGCTTTGTCAGAGCCGGATTATCCCAAAATTTTGTTTGGGTTTTCCAGGCGCTTTCCATCGCACAGTACTTCCGTACTATGGCCGCCAAGTCAGCGAAGCGTGCTATGTCACGGCGACTTATGGCGTTGAGGACTCCCTTGTCCGTGCAATTATTGCAAAAGAATGAGATTGCGTCTTCTTCGCGACAGTCCTTAACCTTGTTCATTACAAGGAGGAATCTGGCCCAATAGTGATGTACTGTCTCCTGGGGCTCTTGCCTAATGTGGGAAAGGTTGTTTATATCTGGGTGTGTGGGTGGATTTAAGTCCGGACCTTGACCCGATCTGAGACCTAGGGGCGGAGGAGTTTCCGACCTTGGAAGTTCGGGCTCCGGGATGTTGCCCAGTGGGTCTGGTCTGCTGCCTGATTCTAGGTTCAGGGTTTGGGCGATGTCTTCCCGTAGACGGGTATCCGGCTCGGAGAGCTTGGGAATCCGGACATAGCTTGTCCTCAAGATAGAGGAAGAATCACCACATTGATCCTCCACCACCGCTATCTGATGGGTGACCGGCGGAGAGTTAATCTCCCTTTTGTCGGGTTTAAGCCCAATCCTATTATAGTCCATGGCGACTCCCAAAGCGGCGATGCGATCCAAGAGCTCATTCAAAGAGGAGAGCTCCATTGGATTCATCCGCTCGGTAAGCTCCGAGCCGATGTGAAGGCTATTTTCGATGACCCGAGAAGTCATCACCGGCGCAGCGGCCGAACGGGCGGTCATGACGAAGCCGCCTAGTCGGAGAGTTTGGCCTGCAGCTAGGGCTCCCCCAGAGGTGATGTTGTCCCTGACAATGAGACGAGCCATCCTTCCTTACGATGACGGCACAGTGGAACTCTACTTGAAAGCACCAATGTCGGTGTCAAAACCGGCGGATCTCGGGTAGGGGGTCCCGAACTGTGCGTCTAAGGCGGATGGTAACAGGAGGCGGGGGACACAATGTTTACCCAGGTTCGGGCCCTCTCGATGGAGGTAATACCCTACTTCCTTCTTGATTGATCTTGATGATATGAGTATTACAAGAGTTGATCTACCACGAGATCGTAGAGGCTAAACCCTAAAAGCTAGCCTATGGTATGATTGTTGTCGTCCTACGGACTAAACCCTCTGGTTTATATAGACACCGGAGGGGGCTAGGGTTACACAGAGTCGGTTACAAGGGAGGAGATCTACATATCCGTATTGC